>NC_092671.1:16891250-17199166 GCF_964355755.1 Antedon mediterranea | reverse complement strand
CCAGGCGTGCTAATTAATAGCGGGAATAATACCGCCCCCGAGGTGCCGGTAACTATGACGCATAGTGGATAACTCAGGAAGGTCACCCCGTCCGGACCGGCTTCTCCCGCTGATGTATCAGTAGCTTCCCAGCACGGGGAACTGGTACATGATTCTAAACATAAATCCACTAAATCAAAACAAAAACCTGTCTCAGAAACACCTACGGTTGATAACCATCTTGACAAAATTGAGCATTTTATGAGGGAGTCTTGTCAGGAAAACAGTGAACTACGGGGGATGTTAGAAACAGTATTGCTAGCACGCTAGCGATGAATATGATGATGATCAAGGCCCGTGTTCTTGTGTATAATTTTCCATTCTGTCCATGCATTTTCTTAGTTTGGCTTTCTACATCCACCAAAGTTTTAACTGAAGCTTTTGAAAAGGCCTCTAGCCTACTGACCACATAGTTTTTGTGTGTGTTTTTTTAAGCCTGTTTTCCTGTCGACATTATTCAACGCTATCGTCGTTGATCGTTTACAGTTCAACGTCAATCGTTTGAAAACGATCAAGTTGAAATGATAGCGAGTACCTTTTCCTGTAAATCGTTAACATTTCAATGTTTACGTAGAAGATTGCCGATTATTGTTAACGATAGCGTCAAATAACGTCGACAGGAAAACAGGTTTTAGTCTACATCATTATGTAATTTAGAATTTTCATTGTCATTCAACAAAGAAAAGTTTCAACAAAGGCGCCATTGTTGTTGTTTGTGATGCGATCAAGCCTGTGTCGATCGTCGATTGCTTCCAGCACATTGAATATAACACCCGTGAGAGTGGAATAGTGCACTTATTTTAGTATCATGTGACCTACAATCTTCAGTTTAAATGACTATTTAGGTGTTACTGTATAAAAAAATAAAACAAACAAAAAAGACTACAAATATAAATGTTAAATTCCATATGAAAAATAGTTCTTTCAAATAAAATTTTTAGTAATTATTATTTACATACTTGATTACATGAAAAGAGGCCATAAATGACAATTAGAAGAATGATGGAAATAAAAGATATAAATAGAGTATCCTCAAGGACACAATCAACTCTCTTTACTAGTTACTAAATTAAGAACATACACTTGAGATTCAGAGCATACAGTACCGTATATTCATTACAGGAACAAGTTTCTATATTTACAATTTATACATATTTTAAAACAATATCTGTATGGGTAAATGTAAATATATATTGCCATGACAAATTAACATTTATGCTTTATTTCGTCAAATGTTTGACAAGTCTTTTACTGTGAAATTTGGTCTACTCTCAACTAATACACTACGTTCATTGTATTTATTCATTGTATTCTTGCTATTTGAAAAGATTGGGGTACATTTTACATTTAAGTTTCTATAAAAATGTTGAGATGGTGTACTATGAATAATACACTCGAAAACTAGCCCGTAGAATGGATCTACTCCTAATAAATTATATTATATAATGCCTAAATTAATTCCTGCCGTTTGATTGGTCGATTGTGGGTAACATGGCATGCAATAGTATGTACTATTTAATGATCGTGTAATAGTAATTTTTTCCAATTTTTTATGTACTAAAAAAATATTGTCGCTTACGGAAAAAAAACTCTGCGTGGGATCCAATAGCAGCATCGTCTGTTCTGATGGTAACGGCGACGCACACGATGCAATTTCTCATTCATAGTAACAAGATCAGAACAATGGCAATGACGAGAATCTATTTAGATATTATATAAAACAAATAATTAATAATAATTCATTTTTATATTCGTGTGATGGTACAAATACTTGCAATCGGTGAAATATGAAATTCTATTTTCACCTCATGAAATTATTTGTACCATCGAATTCATAAACATTAAAAAAACATTATTTGTATAATAATTAATAATGAAACAAAATGAATATCACTTTGAAAACTTCTATCGAAGTGTGATCTATTTATGTCTTGTGATTAGTCACTGAAGGATAAACTTGTCATGTTTGTATTATTTGTTGTCAATAGTGATGTATTACTTCCCTCCAGCAATCTCTTATACAAGATTTATATATTTTCTTAAGATTCTTTTTTTGGATATTGTTTCCTAAAAAAGAAATTTATTTAAAGAATGTTTGATGTGTGAATGTAAACTTGTTTTCTTATTTTAACAAAATGGTCTCCTGGCATGCAATTTATGATTTATGAAAGTCCATACTGCATGCAGTTGGCATTGTCATGTGGGAATTAAAATTATGTCTATTTCGTGGCTAGCTTACCTGGATAAACCGACAATAGGCCTTTCTTCTTGAAGAGCGAGATTTAACTTGAAAAGTAGAAATTTTCATTAAACACCCCTCTCCACAAATGGTATAGTCCATGAACTAAAATTAAATTTTCATCCATGGCCTATGTGGTATTGTTCTACTGAGTCTATTCTGAGATATGAAATCACAAAAAAACATTTTAGAAAACGTTTTTAAAAACGGGCTAAAATGTGAGATAATGTAACTGTTTTTTTTTTTATAGATATTGGACATACCTTGCAAGGAAGATGAGCCATATACACTGTGTTACGATGTAGAATGGTTAGCTATCTTACAACTAACTAATGGCCTATTGACCGCATCACCAAATCAGGTACATATGCCAGCTAAGGGATACAATGCAAAGTAAGTGATCACCTTTCTTGATAAACCAGTTAAAAACAATAGATTTTATAACAAATTCGATCCAACTCGGCCCTAAACTGTCTCGGCCAAAGTCAAGTCGGCCCCTAGTCAATTCGGCCCCACGTCAATCGGCCCCACGTCCACTCGGCCCCACGTCAACTCTGCCTTACGTCAACTCTGCCTTAAATCAACTCGGCCTTAAATCAACTCGGCCTTAAATTAACTCCGCCTCAACTCGGTCTCACATCAACTTGGCCAAAAACTAATCGGTCAACTCGGCCCAATTAATTGGAACGCAAAAGCAATGTGCATTGATAAAAGAATAAAGTAATTTTAAATATACGTATATAGTTTTTAAATTTATTAACATTTTATTTTACTGTATTAATCTAATAATATCTATCTAGACTAAGCCTATATCTAAGAATATTTCGATTCATCCTTGTCTCAAAATATATACCTAATAGTAACAAACACATACTGTGAGGCTAACATCACAACTAATAATATTAATATATAAATAAATACTAGGCTAGGGGCCTACCTATCAATAAAAAATGACCGAGTGTGTTATAATTTATATTGAATTTTCCGTTTTATTTTTTTAGGCCTATGTGTAGGCCCAACCTTACTATACCTACCATTATAATATTAACTATTTGAACTTTTTGCGTTCCATACTTTAATGGGGCCTAGTTGATCGATTAGTTTTTGGCCAAGTTGACTTGAGGCCGACTTGACTTGGGGCCGACTTGACTTGGGGCCGAGTTGACTTTGCGCTACTCCGTTATTGACTTATTGTTTGACATCTGTAGTGTGCGGGAGCCTTCTTTAATTGTTTTTCCTCCGCATATAAAATTGGAGTGCTGCCGCTTCGAATGTTTTAGACTTTTCGTTAAAAGTAGGTGTAGCATTGTTTTACTGATTTTGTTGTTTTCTTGTGTAGGTTTTGAATTTATCAGTCTTCAAAATTGTAGAGAATCATTACATGAAATAAAAAATTAATTTTTCTAGGAGAAATATCTTTTGATATTTAGAATAGAGTGAACAAAAGCATTGTAACTCACACTTGATAGAATTTCAATTTGTCGCCCTGTTTCAAAGATTTTCTTTTAGAATTTTCCATTAATATGATGTTTTATAGTCTAGAATATATTTGCTAAAATCAGTATATGTAGGTCAACGTGTCGATTCAGTTGTACCCTGTCCATAAAGGCAGTGCCATTGTTTTGTTTCCATGTTATATGAAGCTGTTATGTCAATAATACAGCACTTAATGTTGCACTAAATGCCATTTAGGTATCAAATAATGTAGACAGTATTTGTGTTGCTTGCTAAGACAACTATGTCAAGTCTTTTAACTTTTGTCTTTTCAACAGTAATTTGCATTTCTACATATATTTGTCATAGGTTTTTATAATAAATCGATCATTAATTTAAACTAAAAACAAAATTTTGTACCAAATCCAAATACGTAGTACATACTCGCGTAAAAATACATAAACAAAACCAATTTTTTTTTTTTTGTAATACGACCATACTGCATTGAAACACCGGTTCCCATCAGGTCACCAAAGTTGGCAACGTTGGGCCTGGTTGCTTCCTGGATGGGAGAACGTCTGGGAATTGCGTTGGGTGCTGTATATTATGTATTAGAGAGTGATGATATCAGACTAACATGTGTTAGGCATGGGTTCGAGCCATACTGATTGCATCCTTAGTTAGGCAAGATGCTTTACTGTCATTATCTCGTCCTTCAGATTGGATTTTTAGCCATTGGTCCCATGTACATATAGTGCATGTTAAAGAACTTGGTACACTATTTAAAAAGAGTAGGGGATGGTCTCCTGGTGTGCTGTTCTGCGTAGGCGCTGCACTGCTGTCTGCCGTGGAGGGGCTAATACAAATGTCCTCAGTTTCCAGTTAAGCTTGAGGACCAGAATAAATAAATTTATATTTACATATTACTTTGACCTTAAACCTTTTCAAATTCTTTCATTTCATTTTGACAATTTATTTTTGCCTCAAAACGATACATAAAATTATGTATTAACTACTGTAGATGGTACGCAAGCGAAGGAACAAGAAAACAACACACAACCAACAGACCGGATTCCCAAAAAGCGCATCTAATTAAATCACTATCTAGTAGATCTCCTAATGCACTGATTGGAGAAAAAAAATTTTGAATATAAAAATATTTAATTGTTATCATTTTCTGTATTGCCACATTAGTATAAATGTTTTGATGAAATCTGAAATTACTGAATGTGCAGTAATCACATATTGATCCTTTGTTAATGTTTGTATTCAGCCGACAATTCAAGATGACAGTATGTAAATGTTTAATAGTAAATAAAAATACAGTTGAAATGTCAAATCACTAAAATATCCTATCAAAGACTAATCCTGTAGTTTTATTGTTTAAGGCAGCAAAAAGATAAAACAAATCAACATCTTTTTAACGATTTTATATTTGAAACATTGAGACCATCGATAATAGACAGTATAATTTTTCTGTGTTTTCTGTTCTGACAATTTCTTTTGTAAACAGAAACAGTTTTTAACAGAATGTGAATAAGCATAACTGTATATTGTTATGTTATCTGTGAAAGCACTCGTTCACACAGATAGCCTTTTCGATTTACATGCCCATAATGTAGTCTGATACCCTATGATGTTATTTATATGATTTAAGCATGCGCAAGTCCACTGGCATGTCAACTGCTAAGTTTGAGAGTTTTCAGTGGCATTTTTCCGTTCGCTCTCTTGACTACGAGTGGGAATATGACATCATAGCATTGCAAATGTTTATAAACATCATGGCTTGATCTTGCAATGATTTTCTGGGGATACAGTATGCATTTCAGTGGTTATTTTAATAATACAGGTTAGGGCCTAGTTCGTAACACCAAGCTTTACTTAAGGAATTTAGGATATAGGCCACGTTGCAAACACTATGCCTATGCTAACATTGGCCCAGTGGAATAGCACCACGCACACTAGATTACAATGGTCATTGTATCATTCATTCACTGGTGTGTCAAAATGACTATCCACGTACATATGCACTTTCATTCAAATCGAAAAGTCCCTATCCATGTATTGAAGAATTCAGCTTTCAGCTGTAGTGGTTGTTGTATTTGACCTTTGGTGAGGAGCTTGGATATTCATAATCTGGTTGTCTTTATGTTTTATTAATATTTTGTTTTAGGTATGATTATAGCGTAACTGAAGATCAGATTGAGGCTGCCAGAAAGGCGATGGGAGACAGTGTACAAGTACCGGACAATTTTACAAAAACGGCGTCTGCATATAACCCAGCGAACTCTAAGGGTAGAGCACAACAACCAAGTGCATGCGTGAATCCACAAACCACAGAATTCTGCGCTAATCTTGGTCTTACAGATCCATTTTATCTCATAGATGGAGATGCTAATTCAATGCCTGATGATAATGTTGCAGAGATTTCAATCAATGATGACTTTATCGATGATACAATTTTAGAGACATCTGTAAATCCTGATGAAATCTCTTTAGAAGAAGAAGAAGATGATGATGATGATGATGATGATGATGATGAAGATGATGATGACGAGGATGATGATGATGTTGAAGATGATGATGATAAAGTTAAAGAGGTAATAGAAGAGAAGAAAATTTTATTTTTGGAAGATGAGTTTAAAGATGAAGAGGAAGAGATATTAGCAGCAATTAAAAAAAGAGATGACTCGAAATCCTGTAAAAATCCACTGTTATTGGATTCGAGTAGTGATGTTATCTTGCATAGCGAGGTTGATAGTGACATTGGAAACACAACAGATACTGGAAAAACCTCTGCCGATACGGACACTGATCATTCTACGTCGTCTTCTCTTGAAAAATTTAAAAGACGCAATGAAAGCATATATTCATCACAAGAGGAGGATACAGACCATACTGACTCGCACACAGAAACAAGTTCAAGTTCAACAAGTCCAGGAGCAAAGAAATTCAAACGTCGTAATGTTAGTATGTATGAAAACAAAGATGAAGATATGTGAGGTGTGTGGCCTTACAGGTAGAACACATCATGTTTGTAAGGAGGTACTCAAACCCAGTATAATGTTAGCAGGTGCTGAAATAAAAACAAATGATTTTTGTAGAGGTGGGGATTTGTGTACATATGGAAGTTGTTCTAGATAAAGATTTGACATTAACAAGTTTAATGAATTGGTAGAAGTTTTAATTAGCAAAGGGCACAAATGTATGCAATCTTACACTGAAGCCAAAATGCCAAGGGTAATGTCTTTAATTGTATCGTTGATGGTGTCAATGTATTTGATGGTGTCATCGATGTCGTTGATGGTGTCAATGTATTTGATGGTGTCATCGATGTCTTTGATTATGTCATTAATGTCTTTGATTATGTCATCGATGTCTTTAATGGTGTCATCGATGTTTTTGATGGTGTCATCGATGTCTTTGATGGTTTCATCAATGTCTTTGATGGCGTCATCGATGGTGTCATCGATGTCTTTGGTGGTGTCATCGATGTCTTTGATTATGTCATCGATGTCTTTGATGGTTTCATCGAAGTCTTAGATGGTTTCATCGATGTCTTTGATGGTTTCATCGATGTCTTAATAATGCTGTCTTTGATGGCGTCATCGATGTCTTTGATCGCGTCATCGATGTCTTTGATGGTGTCATTAATGTCTTTGATGGTGCCATCGATATCTTTGATGGTGGTTTCATCGATGTCTTTGATGGTGTTATCGATGTCTTAATAATGCTGTCATGTATTTGAGAAATGCTTTCAGTACACCAAGTCAGTTTATGTAAGTTTTTGAAAAGAAAGGTGGACACAAGAAAATGTAAAAACTGTATAATTATGAAAAATACATTTTTATCATTGCATCTAGATATAGACAACCCCTCATGAACATAATGGTAAATATCTTCTTTTATAAATTTGATTGTAATAAGAAATTGTTATTTATTTAATATGTATCTTATGGACTTCATAATAATTAATTTTAAAAGACATGCTCATGATATTTTAAATATTGTTTTATGTATTTCTCTATTAACACATTTTAAAGTTTACTAATCCACTGGTGACTGACTAATAAGTTGTTTAAAGTAAACTTCAATTTCATTCAGAAATGCCTCCATAAATGGAGAGAAGAACCTATGAAAATTACAATAAATGAACAATACAGTACCAAGTTACATAACACTATCAAAACAATTCTTTGAAAGTCTAAAGTAAAATCCCGAAAATGATCGCTATTTTTAGCTGTGGAATTAAAATAACCTTTCTCAACCCTAACCCTAATACTATACATTATCACTGATACCTGTGTAATTTACCTCGTCTTGGTTAATTTGCATGTATTGGTTTGGTATTTGATCTAAATTTCACATTTTTATTTAAATGATATTTACGTTGTCCATAAATAAATATCAGCCGAATTTGATCCCAGCTACTGCTTCAACAACAATCTGATCTTGTTAGAGCAATTAAGTTCTCAAGTTTTTAAATGCTGAGCAGGTTGAATTAGATTCACTCTGCTTATTTTAAACCCAAACCTACTAAATAGAATGTATTTGCAAGTATCAACATTTTGTTTTGTTTCGGGGATTTACGTCGTTTTTATTGTTTCTGTTTATAAAGGTTTTATGACATGTATGATTACATTTTACAACCAAATGCCGTCAAGTTTTAATTTATTTCTAAATGTTTATTTTAATAAATGTTTTCGCGTTTATTTTATATGAATCGGATTGTACTTTATTAAAATCTAAATCTCCAAGCCCTTCCAGTTGTAAAAATACGGTAAATATTATTACGTATTTCTTTGCAATACCGGTTCTATTAAAAATCATTATTATTTCAAAGCATTTAATACGTGAACACAACTTGATTTATTTCGGTAAAAGTTTTTATTTCAACATTTTCAGTGACACTATTCGTATAAATGAAGTGACAAGGAATTCATCCCGCTAAAATGTAATTGAGCGCATATGTTTACATTACCGGTACCACATGATACCATAGGAGTATCTAAATTTCACAAATTACAATGTTCAGTAGTTAATTTTTAGCCTCTTTTTGTCAGAGGTTGATTTTAATATTTTATTACTCTGTAAAATATTGATTTTCACAAGTATTTATGCAATAAAGTGTCGATTTTATTACTTAGATGATTTGTTTATATCTTTATGTATTCTGTCTTGCCGACCTGTGATCGTACTTATTATTGTGATTTATTTATTCAATTTTCAGCAGGATAGGTTGGTTTGCATGTTATTAACATAATAAAAGCCTATGACATGTGTTGCTTTGAATACAGGAACTCCGCTTCCTTCATTGATACAATAACTGTACACAAACTTGACGTGGCTTCGTTTTTTCAATGATGTAATCATGTCGCATGAATACAGCAGGAAAACAATGTATTTACGCTGATGAGCTGGCATCATTAAAGAAACATTGTACTATTGCATTTATTTTAGAAGATACCCGAGTAATTAGCCTTTTTTTTTCATTTTCTACTGAAAAGTACATCACACTAATTATTGGTTATGCGATACTGTCAATGTAGAAATATAATAATTAAGAAAATGCTACCCATGCTCCATTACAGGAATAATACCAAATAAATAATAGGCTACTACAGTTACATTAATAAATGTAATTTCCAAACAGAGCTGGGTTAACAGTGTTTCATGAATTTACTTGCCTCCCGTCATTCAATCCGTTGATATTTCATGAAACATAACGAGAAATAGGTTAAACACTCATATACTATGAATTAAGACCGTAGATTATGACTATTACATTAAACGTAAGAAGTTCCGAGAAAACAATTGGCATAATTTGCTTCCATAAAATCTTCATTATATACATTTTCCATGATTATTGAAGATAATTAGAATGTTTGTAATTTACTATGTTGTGAATTTTGATTATAATTCCTAATTAAGATTGAGAATCAATCAAACTGGTTTGATATTTCCTTTCATTTTGATTCTATAGTTATTTTTGTCATACATACATCAGTAGTGAAATAATATCGGCTCGGTGTCAATAATATGTGTGTTAATACAGCCAAAATCAGTTGTCTCATATGGGGATATTTTCTTAACCTGTAAATGTGGAGGAACCTCTTCTGAACCTAAAGTAGCAGGTTCACAACACACTACACACAAACAAGCTCATATCATGTTATAGTAACTTTTGATGTCGAATAAATAAATGAAATGAAATAGCCTACACAACATGATTTTATCATCATGTTCTGTGTTTCATGATGAGTATATGTATTATATACGGAATGTATCTGGTAGTAGGCTTAACGTTCTAGTACTAGTAATCTTAAAGATGTATTGTCCCTTTGACTAATTCCCCAAAAAAAATTAAAAAAGAAGATTTTAAAAAAAAGTGGGTCATTTTGAAGTATCATAATAATTTTTAACTTTCACCAAAAATTAGTCAAAAAAATCATTTAACTGAAATACAGACGTTTTTTTGTTCAAAAAATAACTTTGACTTCCAGTCAAAGTTTTCGATCAAAACATATCTCATAATGCAATGCGCTTGTTTGGCTACTCTGTATGCATAATCATAAAACTTTCTCGCAATCTGTGTGAGAACACCTTCTAAACCGTGACGAGGTGTAAACAATCCTAATTAGCATCATGCATAATGCATACTCATGGTTTGAAATCTTTGTTTACTTTTGCTCGCGAAGATTTTCCAGACGAAATGTAATCAAATTAATTTACCTGTTAATTACGTAAACTTGTTTTTGGCTCAAATTTTCGACTTAAAGTGAATAACTTTAATATTACTTTGATATGGCCAATTTAAATTTAGAATATTTTTTTTTTTTTTGTGTTTCAAGGGACAATACATCTTATGATTTCCTTAAAGCAAAAAATACCTGAATAGTCTGCCGACAACGGTTTTTGGTTAAAATTAACCGTTTCTTGTGTCTTTTTATAAGTGAGATCATTAGTTTGTTTTTTTCTACAGAAGTGAATAACTTTATTAAAACTGCAAATAAATGGCCTATTCAAAGTCTGATTTTTATTTTTTAAAGTTTTATTTTCTTTAGGCCTAACTAATTTTCAAACTAATCGAAAGACATTTGCTGACCGCTCGTTTTCGTTGCTGGACCAAGAATCTGCAACAATTTACCAAAAGTTACATTAAACATTTGAACGATTATAATCAGTTTAAAAAAACATTTAAAGATGTTTTATTTTAACCAATGCGAGTATGTGAGCTTTTCATAGAAATGAGCGCTACATAAATGTAATGTAACAATCTTAATTGTATGATTGAAAATGTTCATCTGGTTTGTAGTAATAACTTCTGAAGAAACTGTCAGGGTTAGTTTTACATACTAATTTTTGGTTTGGAAAAAAGAGCATTTCTAATAAAATCTTAATTGTACTTATACATATATATAGACAGGTTGGCGCATATTAAAAAATAATGTTAATATTTTCTATTTTTCTGGAGTGTAATCATCATCATTTCTATGGTTTCATAATCCCTTTTTGATGATCTCCAACAATATTCTCGTTAGAAATGTCACATTACATTTCCCTGATGAGTGTCTATTCGCATTCCCTGTTGAATGACATATGTCGTTTTTTTTCAATTATTGAAAAATTTATTTATTACAATATTTGAAATTAGTAAATGTATTTATGTTTGCCTTTAGAACAAAACAAATTTAAGTTTAATTTACTTATTCTGCGTTATACTTAAGTATGTCACTATGGCACTTAAGTATAATAATTTTGTCCAGCAATGGTTGACGTCAGGTGTTATTTTTGTTACATCCGTGTTTACAACATAGATCACCACTATGTGAAAAAATAAATTATTTTCACAATACTTGTGTAATTTAATTAACACTTATTCATGGTTTTCGGTAAAAAAAATAGGCCTATACAAAATAATTAAGCTCATACTGATATCACGTTACACTGGCAGTGCAGTGGACGTTTACCGGTACACGATGACCAATTAATTCAGCGTTATTGAGCGTCAAAATAATACGTGTCACTGACAAATTCTACCATACCCAATAACGTGTTAAACATAACTCCAGCTGCTGCTTGACACGTCTATCACCAGGTGACATAACATGAAAATGGTTTTAATAGACATTCTTCAATGAGCATAATAACATTAATTGTAAATACATTTTTATGTGACAGACTATCACACAACATATCACGTCTGTATAATTTAGCTATGAATGCTGATAAAACTATAGGCCTAGTGAAGTAAAATGTATGTATTGTCCCTTTGTCAAATTCCAAAAAAATAAAAAATAAAAGATTTCAAAAAAAGGTGGGTCATTTTGAAGTATCATAATAGTTATTAACTATCACCAAAAATTATTCGAAAAAAAAAAATTTAACTGAAATACAGACATTTTTTTGTTAAAAAAATAACTTTGACTTCCAGTCAAAGTTTTCAATCAAAACATATCCCATAAGGAAACGTGCTTGTTTGGCTACTCTGTATGCATAATCATAAAACTTCCTCATGATCTGTGTGAAAATACCTTCTTAACCGTGACGAGTTGTAAACAATGCTAATTTAGCAATGCATAATGCGTACTCATGGTTTGAAATCTTTGTTTACTTTCGCTCGTGACGATTTTCCAGATGAAATGTAATCAAACTAATTTACCTGTTAATTACGTAAACTTGTTGTTTTGGCTCGAATTTTCGACTTAAAATGAAAAACTTTAATATTACTTTGATATGGCCACTTTAAATTTAGAATATTTTGACCTTCATTTTTTTGTGTTTCAAGGGACAATACATCTTTAATCAAACAAGCTATACCGTAAATTATAATTAAGTATTAGAACCAGGTTAGTGTACGGGTTGTTCCGATTGAGGTTAGTTTGTTGTAGGCCTATTGAAGTTAGAAAAGCAAAGAGGTACAGTAACAGAAAACAAAACATTACTTTGTTGTATTGAAGTTAGAAAGGAAAAGAGGTACAGTAACCAAACCACTGTTATTTGAACAGTGAACAAAACATCGAGGAAATCATTTACGGTATGAGGGCGTCGTTATTGATACACGTGTATGCAAATGTTCTAGCAGACCAACCCCCGGACCAACCTTAAACTGAATTCACTATCTCTCTTCACTTTACATTGTTCGAGATACTGACAACGTGTTTTATTTAGTGAAATTCTAATAATTGTGTATTAAGATATATAAAGTACATTTGAAGGTAGGTTCATTATACAACATCAGTTACTAAAGATAGAGTTGTTTCTTACTAAATGACTACTATACATACGGTAGGCCTAGCGTTAAACTCATTATTTAACAGCTATTCGTCGTGTATTTAGACAATTTAATGTGTAATTTAAGTTGAGAGTTCATTAAAGAATGTATTTAAAATTTGTAGAGTTAGGTAGGCCTACATCCATAGAGCTATTATATAATATCTCTATGGTACGGTACATCACACAGAGTTCGTAACATGGTATTATTTGGGCACCGTAATTTCGTAATAATTATATAAAATATTGCATTAAATACACATTATATGCATTAACCAAGTACATTTTGCATGGGTTATAATATGGATTACTAATATCTACAGTACGTGTTACTATTTAAACATTTTTAATTTATTCTGTACAAGATCTATCAAATATGGACAAACGCAGAGTGCTGACGTCAGCATTTGTGTTTTAACATAACGATGCCATATATCATAGCCTATCCGAATTAAATGTAGAAACAATTTTACTCTAGACAAAAAAATTCTAGGTCGTTGTTTGAGATATTGTTCGTAATTAAGAATAATTCGTTCAATGGGCTTTCAGTGCCTCTTCTCCCGTATCACAGTCTCTTACACACACAGATGCCCATTACTAGGTATACATTACTTTACGTGGCAAAATGCTTGCCTGTTTTATGTTTATCAAAGTTTGTTTATGTTTGTATATAAGTTTGTTTGCAGGATAACGTCCGCAATTTTATAGAACAAAATACCAGCAAACTATTTTAAAAATCAGGCTCGAGTTATCTTTATTTACCATGGGTGGAACTATTAGATAGCACGCCCTCTGTCGCTTTCGTTTATGTTATGAATTGTTCGTATGATTTTACGCAAAAGATATCACATTTACACCACGTTTTGCGTATTTTCAAGCGTATAATTTGGCCTACACGTCCAGTGCAATTGTTGCTGCTCCTTTGGATAGAACATACAAAAGAAAAAATACATATAGGCCTATATTCCGCATCTTAACCTCATCGAATGTTAGATTATCACTTTAGTTGCCATGCCTGTGAATGTATATATCTATATGTACAAAGAGTTTTAAATTTCAATTAGTGTGTCAGATCAAAGAATATAAATAGTTTATCTTTGGTATTATGCCATCAAACATCGGTAAACTACTATCCATACCTCCTACGTGCGGCTTACGAGGGATAGCAATATACGACCTTATTTACTCCTTTCCTACTAATAGGAGGCCCTCATACTTTTTATAGCCGATGACACCGTAAAATATCTCCATTAATATTTAAAACGATTCAGCCCAATTAAAATTATATTCCCAAAGTACGCATATATCCTCAAATGTTTCCCCTTATGGTTTTGTTAATTAGCAGCATTGATTTTGAAAAAAATAAATGGTAATCTAAATCAACAATAGGGCCTACAGCGTTTGTATTAATCAATGAGTAACGATTAAGGAATAACCCAGATGTAGTTATTTAAAATCAACGTGTTATTATTTTATTTAAAAAAAAGCATAGGCCTATTTGGATTCAGACCATTATTTCTAATTTGTTATATCTGATGAAGAACAAAGCTGTTCCCACTCTTGGACAGTAGTAAAAAGTAGCAGATTCGAATTGATTTTGTAAAAATGTTGTCTTCTTAAGACCGTGCTTTTGTTTTTGGACCGTTTTGTACCATTATGCCAGATGTAAATAATGAATGATGTAGGCCTACAGTAATATAATACGCGTAGTTTGTAAAAACAATAAATTCCTCGACTTAGGCTTTCTTTTGATCTTGTTACACGGCAGTTTAAGCACTGACAGTTATGGTAACGTATAGCTAAACAACCCTGCTTTGACAGTACACCATCTATTTAACCGATCTAATTATACGGTTCTTTATTCAACCACCTGATGGATTAAACACATAATTCGAGTAAGATAAGGAGTCAGCTAGTTAATATGCCGGAATATTGGAGAATGATGAGAGTACTCGGCTGGACTGATGCGACTGATCTAATTAGGCTGAACATATGCGATTGCTGAAACCATTCTATGACTTTTCAATGGAACGACACGACGGATAAAAGCCTGCACGTTAAAAGTCGAGTTCTAATATTCAGAATACGATATGCTTTGTTATCACTCGAGTGCTGTACATGGATTTGAAATATTCAATAGCCAGACAGTCAGTTTTGGAAATCACCGATATTAATTAACAGAATAAACAACAATGTACTACTTGGTGTATCATTGTATCTGATCTGATCTATTGATGGCTGAGCTTTTCTTTTACTGGTTGTTACGTTAGTGATGGAAAACATTATTTTCTGTACAATGCTTTACAATTAATTCACTTGAACTTTTTGACAATTGTCTGTGTCATGGAAGCATCCGGCCCCAGCCGATCTGTATTGGATGTTAATGAAAATTGATTTTAGCCAGGAGATTTTAATATACCAGCTATTCAATGGCCGATAAATGGGATTAGGATAAAATATGATAATGTTGATATCTGAATTGGCAATAGATACATAATATTATAAACAATGCCAGTTCGGAAAGGCTTGCTAGCTCCCCAAAATACCTTTTTGGATACCATAGCAACGAGATTCGATGGAACCCGTAAGTACATTATTTTTTCTACATTTTTTTAAAAACTTTTATTATTTCATTTTTTTCCGTAATTTTACACAATCATCAAGCTCATTACAAATTTGTATGTGTTTCCTGTTCATCTCTTTATCGACTTGTTTTAATTTATTATACTTTTTTCTTTGTATTTTGATAATGAAGAATTAGAACATTTTATACATTTAAACACTGTAGTTTAATCGCACAGATATAAACAGAGCAATGTTAGATGGCATACTAGATTATTATTCTATTGTTTTTATTAGTAGGTCTAAATTAGCCTTAGATATCAAACTACGGTAATACATTTTTATACTTTAAAAAAAACCGTGTTTAGGCCTATAAAAACCTTACTTTAATAATTAACACAACGTAATCACTGGTATTTATTTATTTAAAACACCGTAATTAATATTACCACCGACGTTTCTAAAGTATTCTAAAATGCTATTTCAATGGTTGGTCTGACCAATGCAGTAAAATGGAACAATTTAATAAACAATCTTAAAACATGTCCACATTTTAAATTGCTTTTTGTCATAATATGGTATTCCACATGACGACATAACATATTTGTGTTGTTTTCATACCATTTTTTATCTTGTCTAAAAATATCAAGATAATGTAAGAATTGCATATTATTGTTAACCATGGTTAATATAGTTCATTTTCATCGATGAAGCTAGTTCTTGCTTTTAAACATACACATAAATAAATGTCGATGAAGCTAGTCCTTGCTTTTAAACATACACACTATACTTATAAATAAATGACAAGGCCAGGGTACGTGTATGACCATCAGCATAATGAGAAGTGTTTATAACAAAGACATTGTTATCAGACACAGCTTTCCTAAACGTTGACACTTAGGCATATACACCAGTTTTTACAACTCCCTGTATACACCATTTACAGAAAAATAATTTAGGCCTCCTGATTAATGAATTCGTGGTTATATTATCAGTGCCTATAAACGTTATTGCTATTTACTATTATAGATGGTATGGACAATAATTCACAATGGATATTTCATTGTACAGCAAATGCTTTGAATTTGTTGTTGAACTCGGCCAACTGTCATATTTATAATCCCTGTAGTAAATCCCAATGGCTTTAAATGCGATCTTTTGTTTATTTTTAGTGACATTAATAGCGAAATAATGCATAAAGTGGCCGATGTTGACAATCTGTAGACGTTTATTAAAAACAGATATCTGTCTCTGTATGGACGTTTTGTAAACTAAGCACGGTACGCAATTATTTAATTAATTAATTAAATTATCTCAGGATGTAACCTCAATTAAAAAAACCAACAGTATAAGCAATCCCTCTCCCCACCCCGTTTGAACGGCTCTATTCAGGGGAAACGCCTATTAAGAAGACACTTTCTTGTGAACTGAACGAGGGGAAATATATATTTTCACACTACTGTCTCCAAAGACATCCTATTATTAAGGTGTCCCCTTAATAATAGGGATTCTGTATTAGTTTTCGAATTTTTTTGTTTTCTTTAAATTTAATATATCTGTATGCCTATTGTAGACAAAATGAAATAAATTCTGAAAAATACTGTGGCTAATCGCACTAATGTTCATTTTTAAAACACACAGTTGCATAGTAGGCTATGTAAAATAGTTTGACCTGCTCTTTGGTAGCATAGTGATACAAAGAGGTTTCTATTTACTTCGTTAGACCTATCTCATCTTTTCCCCATTGACATTATCTCACTGGTAGGCCTATATATTGTTAGGCACCAAAGCTAAATTAGAACCCCTACCTTTGGACTCATACAGTAGTAGTGAAAGGAAATACCCAGCCTACACTTCTATTAAGGATACACTTTGTTGGGTCCAAATATTGTTTCTAATGTCCAGCCAATATATACTAGATTTGTATTGAGCTTCAGCAGCTTTGCATCATATAATTATAGAGAAACACCTTTCATTATTATGGTCTCCACCTAGGAACTTGAATACCAGGAGCTTGTCGACAGGTGGGGATTTCTGTAAAATGCTTCTGAATTGTGAAAAACCTGTATCTTGACTATTTTGTTATTTTTTAATATTCTTACACACATTTACTGTAGATTCCTAAAATCTATGTATTTTTTATGAAATTCAGAGTATAAATCAATGAAAATTACAATTTTAGGAACTTGATTAGAGTATGGCACATATAGACCTTTAGTAGCTTATCGGTTTGTCTTGTTTAATTCTTCCGTACAACTAAACATTAATTCGGATGAATATCCAATGATGTAAATGTTTTCAATCATTGCTTTTGATATCTATGTATAGAACAATAAATGATATCATAGCTTTCTTCATAGTATTGATTCCTTAATGATTACTGACGACTAAATGAGCGACATTCATAAATTAAAGTTAAAATCAATGGCAAGATAAAATCACTCTCTTTTAAATTAATTCTGATAATGAAATCAACACATACATTAGACAAGGACAGAGTAACAGACTGAAAAGAAATGAATGTTAAGTAAGCACATATCGGCTAACGGTCATTTCGATAGAAAGAGAAGTCTGATGATGACTATAACGATTTCATTACACAAATTACCTATTCAACCATCAACAGACTTATTCGGTGAAATAGCATAATCCACTTGATATAAAGATTGTCAACAATGGTGTACACGCATCTCAAAGAATAAACAGTGTAATGTTAATGAGTCAATGTGTAGGCCTATATGGATTGTTTACTGTGAATTCTGTCATCTGTCTAGGTGTTAATACCTGTTTGCATGTTCCATGCTACACGTATACTATTTTTAAAACTGTTAATGACCGACTAAGCAAAAAAAAAACAATTTATCTATTTTCAAACTCTAGCGTTTGCTTTACATTGAACTTTTCCTTCAATATTTAATGTAATAGTCTCTACTAAATAAGATGAACGCAAGATCTTATTATTAACAGTTACATTTCAAGTAATATAAATGTTATTTTGTAGGTCACTCGCCATTCGATGATATTTCCAATCCAGCTACCGCTTTCAGTAGTTTTTTTCATTAATAAACAAATGCCCGCGGTAACACTAAAGATCTAATAAAGAACTTGAGCAAATGTCTCGAAGCTTCGACCGACTTTTGGTCTGGCTGCTGGAACTGTTTATCGTGTCGTAATTCGTCACAATTCATATCTTCAAACAGTGTCATTGTTATTTAGACATATTTCAAAAATGTTTACTCCAGCCTATAAATCTCGAGACTAAAAAAAGTATACAAACATCTCTCTTATATAACATAAATAATTTATTTTAAAAAAAAGAAAACAGTTGATAAAGTAATTTTATTCCCTTTTAAATAAAACACGAGTGCTGAAAATGGTATTTGTTCGATAAAATATGTAACATTTTTTCAGTGACGTCAATCCTGTGAATGTAACTATTTAAGCTTAGGTCCCTTTTGGAAGCAACGTAAAGACGTAAGCGCACCGTAAGTAACTTGACCAATCCCGACGCGATGGATCACCCGAACTGACGTTTGTGATTGGTCAACTCACGTTGTGTCTTGGTTCGTTGCGTACAAGTGGGAACAAAGCTTTTATTTAGGGATAATCTGTCCGCACAAAGTGCGTCATCAAATTGTGTGCTTTTGTGGCGTTAAGAATACAGGTATATTAATTTGGTTTTATTTATATGAGTTCAGTTCTATCAAGCCCAGTTTCAGATCGATGTATATGTCACTTTTACTTTCGAAACTTAGTGCAGCTGGAAGGATGTACATGTAATAGCACAAATATTTTTCTATTGTTTCAAGGTTTCAAGATTTCAATTTATTTTCAAAATTGCATAAGAATATTTGATAAGGTAAATAGTTAAAATAATGCAAAAATGGAGGGAAAAAACAAAAGAGCAATGCTCGTTTTTGTGGCTCCCCTTATACTTAAAAAAGAACCTTACAAATAAAAACAAGACAATGACAGGACAAATACATAAACAAATAAGATTGTATAGGCCTAAGTTCTTTTTCACAGAGGAAGAAAAAATGTTAAGAATGGTGTTTTTAGGAAAATGTAATAATGCGTTCAAAATCTTACATAATTAAAAACTATAATTATAATTTAGGCTATAGTTTTCCGTTTTATTCTTTTATCAAGGTGTTTAGTCAAAATACAAACGCATTATATAGTGAGAAGATTGGAATATACTCTAGGCTAACATGTAAAATGTCTCTAATACATCTCCGCACACCTACGAAATATTACCGCTTTTAGCAGTTTGATTATGTGTATTCCAATATGTGTTGATGTTACCGCTAAACATCATAAGTGGCTAAATAATCGAATATTACCTTTGTTTGGAATGTACGGAAAAAAACTGTTTTGAATAATGGAATATACATAGATTATGATAAATAATTTGTGGTACAATTCACATTATAGGAAAATGCCTTTGTGACCAGATTAGCATGTTTTTCTACTTGAATTTTTATTCTTTATCATGTACATTTCTAACAACCATCGTAATGATGCTCAGCTAACAATGTTGTACGTAGCTAAACCACGTAATTTAGTTTTGACATTTTGTTCAGAATATTGTGCAAAATGCTGGAGCAAGAGCAGTTCAATATGTTCAGGCCTATTGCTTGCTCCTGTCACGTACTTGATGAAATGCCGAATAAATATTATTATCATCATTATAAATATTACAAAAATACAGAAAATCAATTTGGTCCCGTAATGAACATGAGTTCATAAATAAATAATTATCATTGGATGATTTGTGAACGCCACAGAATGATATTCTAATTAGCCTAATGAATATCATTCAGAATAAACAATTTATGAACTCGTAGCTTAGTACTTCTTCCTTATTATTCTCCATTGCATGTTTTGCGCAAAGCCTAGGTTGCCCGTTTTTTGTCCAGCTCATTACCTGGATCGTATAATTTAACAATCATAATACTATTTGCCAAATAGTTGTAGAAAATGAGTGTTCAAAAAAACAAAGATTACTCGCTACTATATCAGATCGATGTGCAAGCGATAACTTTAACAGTGTCGTGTTTTGCATTGTCGGTAATTATAACGATACAATAATAGTTTAGCCATTTCCGAATATTGATTAAAAATTAGGCTTTATATTCTAGTTGAATATGATATTTTTTTTGCCAATCGGACAAGATGATTTAATAATTATGACTTACTCATTGAAATGGTAACATCTGAAGTGTCCTCATTATTTGCGTTGGATGAAACATTCATGATAATAATATAACATAATGAAGGATTTACTTCAATCTTCATGCTTTTACTTCAATCTTCATGCCTTTACTTCAATCGTCATGCTTTTACTTCAATCGTCATGCTTTTACTTCAATCTTCATGCTTTTACTTCAATCTTCATGCCTTTACTTCAATCTTCCTGCTTCTACTTCAATCTTCACGCTTTAATCTTCATGCCTTTACTTCAATCTTCATGCTTTTACTTCAATCTTCATGCTTTTACTTCAATCTTCACGCTTTTACTTCAATCAGCATGCCTTTACTTTAATCTGCCTGCTTTTACTTCAATCTTCATGCTTTTACTTCAATCTGCATGCCTTTACTCCAATCTTCATGCTTTTACTTCAATCTTTATGCTTTACTTCAATCTGCATGCCTTTACTTCAATCTTCATGCTTTTACTTCAATTTTCATGCTTTTACTTCAATCTTCATGCTTTTACTTCAATCTTCATACTTTTATTTCAATCTGCATGTCTTCACTTCAATCTTCATGCTTTTACTTCAATCTGCATGCTTTTACTTCAATCATGCTTTTACTTCAATCTTCATGCTTTTACTTCAATCTTCATGCTTTTACTTCAATCTTCACGCTTTTACTTCAATCTTCATGCTTTTACTTCAATCTTTATGCTTTTACTTAAATCTAAACGTATTTACTTCAATCTTCACGCTTTTACTTCAATCTGCATGCTTTTACTTCAATCTAAACGTATTTACTTCAATCTGCATGCTTTTACTTCATCTTCATGCTTTTACTTCAATCTTCATGCTTTTACTTCAATCTTCATGCTTTTACTTCAATCTTCATGCTTTTACTTCAATCTTCATGCTTTTACTTCAATCATGCTTTTACTTCAATCTTCACGCTTTTACTTCAATCATGCTTTTACTTCAATCTTCACGCTTTTACTTCAATCATGCTTTTACTTCATCTACACGCTTTTACTTCAATCTTTACGCTTTTACTTCAATCTACACGCTTCTACTTCAATCTACACGCTTTTACTTCAATCTTCATGCTTCTACTTCAATCTACACGCTTTTACTTCATCTTCACGCTTTTACTTCAATCTTCACGCTTTTACTTCAATCTTTACGCTTTTACTTCAATCTTCATGCTTCTACTTCAATCTACACGCTTTTACTTCATCTTCACGCTTTTACTTCAATCTTCACGCTTTTACTTCAATCTTCACGCTTTTACTTCAATCTTTACGCTTTTACTTCAATCTTCATGCTTTTACTTCAATCTACACGCTTTTACTTCAATCTACACGCTTTTACTTCAATCTTCACGCTTTTACTTCAATCTTCACGCTTTTACTTCAATCTTCATGCTTCTACTTCAATCTTCACGCTTTTACTTCAATCTGCATGCTTTTACTTCAATCTTCACGCTTTTACTTCAATCTTCATGCTTTTACTTCAATCTACACGCTTTTACTTCAATCTTCATGCTTTTACTTCAATCTTTATGCTTCTACTTCAATCTACACGCTTTTACTTCAATCTTCATGCTTTTACTTCAATCTTCATGCTTCTACTTCAATCTACACGCTTTTACTTCAATCTTTATGCTTTTAATTCCATCTTGAATCCTAGAACGTATACCTAGATTCAACAACAACAACATCGGCAAGGGTTCGAGGCCGACTCGCTCCTAGTTCTGGTGGTGGAACAAGTCTTCTCGGATAAGGACTATAAACCGTAGGTCCAGTGTACACAGTTATAACCTGTGTGTACTTTAAAGAACCCAGTTCATTATTCGAAAAAGAGTAGGGGGTTACCCCGGTGAACTGGTTCACACAATAGCCCCTGTATCAGGAGGATTACCACCTATCTGATAGGACAGTGATTAATTCACTATTGGTAATCCTTGGCCACATTGCCTAAAGACATAAAATAAAATAAAATAAAAATACTTCAATCTTCATGCTTCTACTTCAATCTTCACGCTTTTACTTCAATCTTTATGCTTTTAATTCCATCTTGAATCCTAGAACGTATACCTAGATTCACAATAGAAAATTAAACAATGGTAGGCCTAATATATACGTTATATTAAAAATATGCTTTTTCTATCTGATTAAATTTGCAATTGTTATTAGAAGAGAAATTATTATACTGTAGCAGTTCATACGGATGCAATGTTTACAATCATTATGAAACCTTAAACGCTAATAATATCTATTGTGTTCAAATTCGATAAAAAATATGGCTTTAGAAACTATCGTACCGTGCTTTCCTCATGATCAAACCGTCCGAAAAAACACCTGATATTTTAACCCAAAGCTAAAATTGGTTTTTGTGACATGGTAGTTTTAAAATTTCGTAATCTGTAATTAAGGTATATTATTTAACCATTATTAAATCTTCCTCTCATTGTTTTTTTGGTGTAAAACATTGAATAATTTTAATTTAAAAAAATGTAATCTGGGGTCTCACCCTTCATATTCCTTCATAATTGTGCTAGTGATCAGGTCGTGGGTTCGAGAATTACTTTTACGTGTTCTCAATGTACTTAGTATAAAATACAAATACTAATTGAGTAGGACAAACATCTGACCAATTGTACATTATTTTCACTATAATGTAATAAAATATTCGTATTCGTAAAAAAACACTATTCGTGTGATGTTATTGTACTAAATGTCTTGGTAAATTTACTACGTTGTATAGTTCACACGAGGTATATAACTGATGTATGTAACTGATGCCATTAAGAAAGCAATTGACATGACAGAAGTATACACAATGAATTGTAGCCATCCCTATATTTCTTTACCTCCTCATTCGTTCAATGTTAGTTTTTAGCAATGCATTATCAAAAAAAAAAAGCGCTCAAGCTAGGAAATGTCAAATCGCGGATGTAATCAGTTTCTGAAAATCAGCCCTGAGATATTTTTACTAAATAAAGGAAAAGGTTTAGGCGGGGTTAAGGCAACATGATATTTTTCGGAATGTTATGATTAAAAAAATTAGTTTGAGGATATTATGTGTTACCACAATAACTCGACGGCTAAATTTGTTTTCTAATTATCATTATATGGTTTCATTCTTGTCGCCATTATTAATGTATAGCGTAATTAGCAAAGAGAAGGGGGGGGGGGTAATCAACCCCTTCTACCTACGCATTCACTGTCATTATTCATTTGTATTTGTATAAAACATTCTTCCATAATCATAATGATTATCTGACAATGATAAACTGTAAAACTATTTACTCACTAATAATAATTCAAACGAAAAAGGTGATAGTTGAAATCCCTTTGTATTTGGACGTAATACAGTACAAGACGTATATCATTACATTTACCCAACGAATTTTGTATTTAAAATTCCAAAGATGATATATGATTGTATTATGAAATGCAAAATATAGATCTGAAAAGGCAATGGTTTCCAAGCTTGCCCGTAGGCCTGGAGTAATTACTTGCCTGCGATTAATCAAACATGCTAGACTCTGTATAATGCAAAAACTCATTATTCGCAAATCAGGACTGATATCAACCGAACATTTCGTACGTTTCAATTACTTAAAAATAAGTTTCACGTTAAAAGATTACCGAAGATACTTTTATCACATTTGCACAACGAACGCATTTATGTTATATGTTTGAATTCATGCCGTTAAAAGGAATTTAAATTACATAACAAAATGTATGAAAAGATTGACTGTAACACACTTAATATGATACGTGTGACATACAACTTTATACAAAAAATGGTATTGCAGGTTAGCTTATAGGCATGTATATAGTTATTTAATAATTTAATTATAATTATTCTATAATTCATAAACGGATATTAATGTAATCCAAAGTAGGTTTGCGTCGGGGAGGTAAGTTAATTGTTCAGATGTTTTGCCATTCTGGCGGAACTTAGTATAAAGTACAATTGAGAATTCTTTGGTGAAACGTGAACCCAGTAATAGTATGCTCAATTGTACTTCGTATCAAGTAAACGTAAGAGTATGGAAAATATATGACCAATTAATGTAAGATACTTAATTTAAATTAAAACAAAAACTAACAGCATTTTAATTTTTCGGACCATTTAAATTTGACAAACAAAAATAATCTGTTTATTAAATTATTGAAATGATAAACGTTAAATGCATTTCATCCAGTACAGTAGTACTGTATGGATGAAATCATTTAAATTTAATTCTCCGTAACTAAATAATTGAGAATAGATCTAAAAAACGTCAAATATTTCTTTAAATGAACTAACGGGATTAAGGTTGTCGCAGTAATGGTGACAAATTGACAGAAACTGAAGTTAGAAAACCTAAAGAAAATTAGCAAAAGGATAAATTGAATTTGAGAATTAATTAAACTACCGGTATGTCGGCATTTTTAATATACTGTAGCACATAGCGAATGGCCCACCCAAATCTCTTCTCTTGAAACTCTTTTTATTTAAACTTCAATGTATCAAAAAGCCAATTTGATAGATATGATAAAATATAATAGATAACAAGATGGTATCACGATTAACCATAAACATTAGTTTAAAAAAAGATTACTATGGACATTTATAAAGTACAGTTGTTAAAATAAACAAGATAATTTTAGAATAAATTTGAATTTTCTGTAACTTTGTTGTTATAATCGTATTGATATCTGATTGATATCAAGCAACATATCTAGGTCAATCCATACGCTAAGATGTAGTTAATTAATAACATGTATTTTACACCAGCATAATTCTAAATCAATTATGTATATTGACACACACGTCAGGCAAATAGTTACAATAGAACAAACAGTTAAGTTGTAAGGTCAAAATGAACGCAATAAGTTTAAGTTGGGCTTATTTCTTATGATCTACTCTTTTCTCTGTATCTTAAAATACCACCCCTCAATGGATTCACTTATTTTAAATGGGAATGTATTGAAAATCATGTAGATTATACGAGAAGATAATACGTCCTAGTGAGGGTTCCCGGATGGAAAATGAGTAAAAGTTCTTACACTGAGGCAAGACAACAGTGAACGATTATTCAAACCGTAAGCTATATCCCTACAATCTTATGTTGTTGTCAGAATTAACAAAATATGACATATAATCGAAAAGCATTATCCTTATGGTTTATATTACACATTAGAAGCATGCATGTCCTATCAAGACTGTGTGCTATCATGTTCAGCACACAAATTGGCATTTTTTCTGCACACATAACTATTTGACATCCATATCATGAAATTGGGTTTTTTTTTAAATTCACCTTGTAAGGAATGCATTAAGTAACGGCAACTGTTACAAGTATGATAAATGATCGTTAGTATCGCAATTGTCATCTTCATCACATCTTCATTGTTATATCGTCATTTCTATTATCGTCATTATCATCATCGTCATTATCATTATCACCATCGTCATTATCATCATCGTCATTATCATTATCACCATCGTCATTATCATCATCGTCATTATCATTATCACCATCGTCATTATCATTATCGTCATTATCATTATCGTCATTATCACCATCGTCATTATCATCATCGTCATTATCATTATCACCATCGTCATTATCGTCACTATCATTATCACCATCGTCATTATCGTCATCCTCATTATCACCATCGTCATTATCGTCATCCTCATTATCACCATCGTCATTATCTTCATCGTCATTATCACCATCGTCATTTTCACCATCGTCATAATCATCATCGTCATTATCCTCATCGTCATTATCACCACCACCGTCATTATCACCACCACCGTCATTATCACCACCACCGTCATTATCATCATCGTCATTGTTACTACCACCATCGTCGTAACATTATCGTTATTTATATCCTATCTTCCTCTTCTATACGATAGTCATCACCACACCGGTTATCACAGCACCAGTATTCAGGCTTTAATTATTTACCCGGGAAAGGTACTGACCTGAATGGGCTATTGTTATTATAAGGTTTTATACCATGGATGAACATATTGCTCCTATTATCATCTATTACTATCGTCAGTATGGTAATGTATAATGAGTATAACTTACATTTATATTAATTTTATTATTATTATCAATATTTATTTTTCATAAAATGAAACATGAAACATAATAATACGGATAACAACTGAGTTGTAGGATTATTATATTACATACAAATTCGTTTGTACAATTCTTAGAATCATAACTATCTATCAAATGTATACACATATTCAATGTTTAGTCTTTTCATATTACTCCTTTGTTCCCATCTTAACATATGAGCACGTGTGACATCATCTTTGTTGCTTGGCAACAACGTAACCGTGTATGAATGCCAGAAAACTAGTTAGTGGTTAATGATTGTTGAATGGTTGTCATGGTGAGGGGACTCGATTCTCGGGCCCTCAATTACTGTCAATTTGTTACTCGTATTGAATAATAATCTATTATAATATTAATCTATAAAATGTTAAGAGCTTTTTGAAGGTAGCAGTCCGCCATCTAATTTAATTACTATAAATGCTATTTCTATAAAGTATAATAAAGTTAAAATATTTTGCAATTATCAAGCATGTTAAGTATTTAAGGGTGAGTTGTAAATGTATAAGAGAGGCCTTAAAATGCAAAGTTGCTGAAGTATCCTATAACCTCTGCAATACACTTTGGCCGAATTGTAGACAAAAGTAAACTACTAAATTATGATTAATATTACATTTGGTCGATAGGCCTATATCTAAATTGTTATTATACCGTATTTTATAAAGCTAAATATAAAAATATCACCGATTACATAGTCATTAGAATAATCTTCCTCAATAATAATCGGAAAAAAAATTACTAAACAGATGGATATTATTAGAAGATGGTATGAGAATAGACAGTATTATACCACTCTGTCAACAACAAGGAGACGTTCACATAATAATACGAAGTTTTAATTTCTCTCAAATCTGAAGACGTTTTAATTTCTCCAATATATGGAAATGTTTTAATTTGTTTTCAATATGGAGACGTTTTAATTTCTATTTGCAATATGCATGAATGTATGTCTGGCGGGTCGGCTTAAAGTATTTGATTTCCATCATGCTGTAATGTAAAATTCATATTTGTGAAGGTAGAGTGATCGATAAGTCATTAGAAGACGTGTCAGAGGTGACTTAATAATATAAGAATTTGCATTTAAAACACGTGTATGTATTAGAAATAGGTTGTAATAGGAACGCGAAGATATAACGTAATAATAATGTTACATCTGACGTTAGAATCTTGCACTGTGATGCTGAAATAAAAATATGAATAGAGGACTTTTAACGGTTTTTTTTGTGTAACGGTTTCACTGCTTGGATAATCTTCGGGACATAAATAACATTGTATAGGGCTACATTTTGTAAAAGCCAAAGGCCAGAAAGTTGCATAAATACAAGGCCTACAGAATTTAAAACATTTGTGTGTTAGTTTTCAATACCTCAATTTTTCAATTATCAAAGTTCACACAGTAGAACAGGTCACAAAAGAAGATATTGAATATAAAAACAAACATTCCATTACTTACTACCATTCGTAAACGTTTACTTATCACAGCAGCGCCCAACAACATACAATTTTCCACAAGGTGTTTCTTTTAAATCTGATATAAATCGTATTGGAATAAGCTGTAAGAATTATTAAATGCATTCATATCTTTAGTAAACATATGTTAGCTTCAACATAAATCAATGCTTTCAATGTAAGAACATTACAATTGATTATCGGTTCAGAAAAGCATTTTCGGCAGGTGGACTGAGAGTTTAGGCAGGTGGTGAGTCTGACAAAATGTGTTGTATAATGCGTTGATTCGTATAGCGTTATCGTTCTGTTTTGTCTCACTGTATATACTATAAATGGTTTAAGAGTATGATTTAGGCTAATAACATGTACTAAATATTATATCATTACAGTATATGATTATCTCATTGAAACATGGTTTAAATCAATTAAAACAGCACAATGAGGTTAAATTATTGTTTATATATATGGGCGGTTTAGAATTAATGTTCATTGCCTGATGTGTTTATATATATAAATATATATATAAATCCAAAGGCAAATTACTAAAAAATGACAATGCTGTGGGTATCAGTTGCTGGATCTCAATAGAGATACAAAAAAAAAGCGAAAAGCTAAATCAAAACAATAAAATAAAACAGCCAGAAAAATTATCAGAGCTTTCGGGCAACACTAGCCCTTCATCAGTGCAAGTGAATATATATATATTTAAATATAATATAATTATTGTGATTGTGTTTCTATACAGGGATATGAATGATGAAGTCGGTATGAACAATTATTACCGATCTTAAGCCCACCTCTTTTAAATCTATGACTCACTCCTGCCAAGATTATCGTTAAAATGGCGTTTCACATAAAACCAATGTTTATTAAATCAGACCTAAACCTACAGTATTATTTATATTATGTGTATTGATAACTACAAATGTGATGAATACTTGATACGACAAAAGAGAAAAAAACCACAATACAAACAAATTAATTGGTCAGATGTTTTTTCCTATTCTGACGTAACTGTTAACTCACTGACGCAAACCTGCTTTGCAGTAGATATAAAATTAATATAAAACAATAATTTGCTGAAGTCAAAGAAACACCATACTTTTGAGTTCTTAATAATCAATAATGATGATAAACATTTATATAGCGCCAATTCAAAACAAATGATCAAAGGCGCATTATATTTTAAAATTTTTAAATAAATCTTAAATGAGTCAACCGTGGATGAAATGTTTACAAAAGGAGGGGGTCCGTTCCAAAGAGAGGAAAAGGAGCGTCCGTCGTAAGCTTTAATCCGGAAAAAGGGAACAGATAGTTTGCTTATTTATTATATATCATACAATACATATTTGTATACTGCCTTATTTATTTATTTATTTATTTGCTTATTTATTCACTGCTTTTATGTTTATTGTAATTATTATTATTTTCTAAGGTTGCTTATTAGCTTAAAGATACTCTGCACAGATCTTAAAATATGCATCCTCTATGTACTAGGTTGTAGTAGTTGTAGTATGTGGAAAGTAAATTGAATTGAATTGAATTGAATGATTCAGTTCAAAGTTCGTCAGAGGAGTGAAGGCGACGAGATGGAACGTATCGTGGAACAAGTCGAGTGATATAAGATGGACGGGTAAAAATAAAGCTTTATAATTGTTATAACAAGGATCTTACGTTGTTTAATGTCCATGAAGGTCGATGGTAACAGGAGTGATGACGGCGTTGAGTAGTGTACACACAAGGGCATCGACAGTTTTTGGAACCGGACAAGAGAAGAGAAGAGAAGAAGAGGGCAGTTGGTAGGCTACAGAAGATAAATTCTATTCCAAATACGTAACGTCATACAGAAATAATGTTGGGGTACGGTCGCTATTATGATTATTCAGAAACAATATCATAATGGGGTGGTAATAATAATGGTTCACTCTTTTAGAACTTTTGAAACGGCGTAGAAAGCAGTTCACAAAGCAGTACAAATGGCATGGTACATATTGAAAAGCAAGTATCAATACCCGTGTAAACAAGGTCGAATAATCATATTATTCTGCAATTCTGCAATACTTGTCAAAACAAGATGTTGTTCTGAAGTCATCACAATAAATTGTATATTACCTGCCCTGAAAGTTTACGTCTTCGTTAATGGAAACGTTAATTCTTCGCTATTAAAATGTAAATTTCCGTCTTTCTGTTTTATCTACGATATTAATCTTTCAATATTGTGTTCTTTCGGAGATTTTGCGCCAAATTGCATTATACAATAATCATCATTGTTTAACTCTGCTCACTTAAATAGTTTACGCTCTAGAATTATTGGAATTGTTTACGCCCATCTTTAAGATAATATTATGATGTGCGCTTATCCGATTATACACTGAATTTAAACGTGCGCTTGGACTACGGTACCTGATATATTATGCGCATATAGTGCTAATTTAATTATGCGCTATAGATCAATCATTTATACGATATTTTAAAAATTCTCTTTATATTTAATAAACTTATAAATATGGATTTTTATACTAATGCGTCACTGTTAATTCTGATTCTAATCAAATAATAAATTACATAGACATGCAGTATATAGCTCCCGTGTTTTTTTTACTAGATTAAAATTCGAGTTCAGTTTTACATCCAAATGATTAAAAAAATTTACATAAAAATAATTATGTCAGAAAAAAATCAATTGTTTTCTTCAATTAAAAACAGTACTTTTAAGACCAATTTACACAGACGAGCGGTAACATTAAGAGGAAAACCACGTAGCTTGAAATGGTAATAAGAAACAACATAGATTCTATATTTCTATTAACCGTTACCGCTCGTCTGTGTAAACTGGACTTTATGCATCATCAAAATTATTAGACAACTAACCATTATATATTATTTAATGATTATTGTAAAGAGAGTAGATTTCTTGCTGTACTTTTGTAAAATCTCTTTCTAAAGCTTGGTTCTCACTAGGACGCATGGATGTAAGCGCAGCGCAAGTAATTACTATATAACAAATCACAAACGATGTATTACTCGTAGGCCTACTTGTCATTGGTCAACTCGCTTGCGGTTGCGTCCTGGGAACCGAGCATATTGCTGTTAATTTTACTGTATAATGTTCCTTTATTCATTGTTGCTAGTTTCTTCTTACATACAATGTCATGAAATATAAAAAAAGATATTATTAAACTTATGTAAAACGTATATAAAATATATTAAACATGAGAGACGCTTACCTTCTAATCTTATCATAATGTTTTAAGAAGATCACGATTTTTTGACGTCAGAACATGGTTAAAAAATAGAATGCATGAAACGCGCTCCGAATGACAAAGTCTTTCGGTATATTTTATAAGCTGAAAACGACACTGATATATTTATCATTCTTTACTCTTTATTAATAGTGTTATGTGTCTTTTTGTATTCAATAATGCTCACGTTTCTGTAATTGTCTTCAATTTCCGCTCGTGTAGTTCGACAATGTTTTCGTGCATCTCAAATTAAATTTATGCTCAATACAAATGAATGTACGAATGTTAAAAACAACATTAAACATACTACCTGCAGCCTACTAGACTTACGGTAGCACATTTGCATGAGCAGTCAAGTTTTCATTAAAATTTCTTTATTCTTTGTTTTCGGCAGCAATGTCGATATGAACAGTGTCGCAGTACAATCGGGACATCTTTAAGCTCTGACTACACTATCAAAATTGTATGCCCATATATGGACATGATGATTTCATAGCACTACCATATTTAAGCATATTACTACCATATTTGGGCACATCACACATACTAGTTTGATAGTGTAGACTATAAAGCGCAATATAACATTCTTTTGCACACAACTGCTAATGTTTTCCTTATGATTATTTAATCGAATACAATAGCCAGTATGAAATAAATTAATCCACAAATCAATAAGAATTAAATTTGGTTTGTTTTTATGAATATATTCTTTACCGGTTATACTGTAGGCCTATATATGATGATTTAAATGATAATTTACGGTTTTCTGCTTTATTTCATCAGTACACAATTTTCAATTTTTGATTTTTATAAACCAGTATAAATCTTTAATTATTTAAATTTAAACATAGTTGATCATAATTATAATTTAAAATCATAGTTAGTTATTAATATTATTTAAAGAAAATGTATGTATATCCACCACCAAGATATTAAGATAATTACATTCATAATAATAATTTGAATAAATATTAATTTAATAATAATTAATAATGGATTAAGATGATTTAAAGATTCTAAATATATGTTATATATCAGATAACCCAAAGGCAAATTACTGACAAAATGACTATGCTGTGGGTATCAGTGGCTGGATCTCAATGGAGGTACAAAATGACAATGCTGTGGGTATCAGTGGCTGGATCTCAATGGAGGTACAAAATGACAATGCTGTGGGTATCAGTGGCTGGATCTCAATGGAGGTACAAAATCAAATACGCATAAAGCTAAATCAAATCAAAAGCCAGAAAAATATATTATTAGCATATTAATGTTTTCCAGATTGTTTCTTTAAAATGTCAAAACAGTAAAACATAAATATAGTAACTAACATACGGTTATTAGATTATAGGCTAAGTTTAAATTATTTAATTTTATACGATGTTTTAATTTTGTATAAATGTCAAGATCAATAAAATATATTTATATGATTACTTTCCCATTGAACTTAAAATAACTCAATTCCAAGAATAAAACTATTACAAAACAAAATGAATGATCAATCGTAAGTTTGTCCTTTCATGTTGTACTTTCCTATATTAATTTCTACTATAACCGGAGAGGGTTTACCAACAGTGAATCTAATAAACCTATAGGTCATGCAGTGCCAGCACCATGTTCGTAGAAAACCACATTTACTCATTCTAACTACAGCGTAAAGTGGTGTATGGCATGTGGTGCAGGTTGGGGAGGACAGGCAATATGGTTACGAAATGCATTTATGATTGTGCTATTTCATCTTCCAATCTACATGTTAGATGGATGAAGTTATTGTATTAACCACGCGTCTATATGGCGTCGGTTTATTTATATATATATATATATATATATATATATATATATATATATATATATATATATATATATATATATATATATATATATATATATATATATATATATATATATATATATATATATATATATATATATATATATATATATATATATATATATATATATATATATATATATATATATATATATATATATATATATATATATATATATATATATATATATATATATATATATATATATATATATATATATATATATATATATATATATATATATATATATATATATATATATATATATATATATATATATATATATATATATATATATATATATATATATATATATATATATATATATATATATATATATATATATATATATATATATATATATATATATATATATATATATATATATATATATATATATATATATATATATATATACTTGCACTGATGAAGGGTTAGTGTTGCCCGAAAGCTCTGCTAACTTTTCTGGCTGGTTTACTTATCGTTTTGATTTAGCTTTTCGCCTTTTTTTTGTATCTCCATGGAGATCCAGCCCACAGCATTGTCATTTTTTCAGTAATTTGCCTTTGGATTTATATATATGTATGTATAGAACATTTTTTCGGATCGTCTTCTAAAAAAGGCAGTGGCTATCAAAGATGATCAATTTCATCCGGCCTCTATGCTCCAGTTGATGAGCAGCGGTCGGCGATTTCGTTCTATTAAGGCCAATAAGGCACGATTTACAAATAGTTTCTTTCCAGGAGCTATTAGACACTTTTTGTAATGTTTTTGTTTAGAGTTCGTACTGTGTCCGTTGGATATTGTGCTCCGCCAACAGAGCAAACAGAATTTCTATGTTGTTTTTTTTCAAATGACAATAAATGATACTTGACTTGACTTGATATTTGTCTTAATATTTATAATAATGTAGACACTTGTAATTTGTTCTTGAGTTATGGAGAATTTTGTACTCTGTATTCTTTTTTTTCCGAAATAAAAGATGAAATTAAATGAAATATTAATTTAGAAACCGCGAAACTGTTTCAAATTATTCTTAAATAAGGGTTATTTTATTTATGTGAGATCTATTGTACTATTTTTGTATAAGTTACGGTAATGAATGATTCAATGCGTGTTACGTTTTTAAATAATTTACATAACCAATGAATTATTCATCTTCCTGCTGTTATAAAGCATTAAAATATTAATCACAATAAGACGTTATTTTTGTAAGTATAAATATCCAATATTGTGCAATACGGCATCGTTTGACGTAATTAATCAAATTGATAAACCATGTTAATGTTGGTCATGGTTTGAACAAACATAACACATCAACAAAGAACCCAAGGTTATTTGTGACACCTATTCATTTTAAGAGAGGACAAATATCATTATGTTTAGCACTATAAGGACTAAATACCTATTCGGAGGATATCTGAATGGTGTCGAAAGTCTTAAGCTTGGTTCCCACTGGACGCAACGCAAGACGTAGCGTGACACAAGTATTGACCTATCACGAGCGATGGATTACTTGTTTGCTTACGTCATTGATTTCTGTCCTAGTGGGAACCAATCTTTTCTATCCGACTGTTCGCAGTGTGCTTTCTCCGCCGAGCAAATCCTGACACAGTTTTTATACGCTGCCGTCAACGACATTACGTCGCTGTTGATTGAATAAGCGCCGCGTCTTCTTGATTTCCGTCTGATACTTCTGTTAGGCCTACGCTATTTAGTGTATCTTCGTTTAACATCGTTATAGTGTCATTTCTGTGTGCCTTACCTTATATGTATTATGAAGTACGATAAAATAAATCTTTTGGCATCGAATCAAATTGTGTTAAAGGTCATTATTATATACGAGTCCTTTCTATTTTGAATTCCTTGATTCCTCCATTCTACGACGCTGACCCTAAATAATATGTAAAGAAGCCACACAACTGATTTCTTAACAGCATCATCGCATTTTAGATCAACACTATTTGCAACGTTGATCATATACCGTAATCCGTCATCGGCATTGTACTGTATTTGAAAGAGAATTACATGCTTTCTGAAGCTAAGTATTAGCCGATGATAATTTTATTGAATAACGTTTTTTTACAATCGCAAGTGGAGAGCTCTCACTTGCCACATGAAAAAATAGGTCGATTTTAAGAGGGTAATTTAAAAACAGCGAAATATGCATATTCGGCATTAGCGTTTGATTAATGGTTGATGATAGGTGGTGTGATAATGATAGGAATATTGAATATGTAAACATTCATCGTTTCTCCCAAAATCGATATTTAATAACAATACTAATTATTACTTAATATTTGTGTTATATCAAAGATATCTGTATAACAAATTTAACAACAAACAGATTGACATAGGCTATATTTTGCATTTTACGGATATTTTAATTAATATTAAACTGGCTTTTTTTTTCGTTTCTTTTAGGTTGAAATTTATATAACTTTTTTTTATAATCTTAATTTTAAAGTTACAACACACAAATCACATTATGCCATTATTTACACATACCTCAGCACCAAAGATTATTCTGCTATCGTGCAAAAAATGAACTCTATTTTGGGCGTCGATGGCACGATTTATTTCTTTAAAGCAAAATACATTGTTTCACCTTTTTTACTTTAATATTTAAACAAAAAATGGCATAAATAGCTACACCTTGATTTTACAAATATATCGTCTTAAGAGAGAGGTGAGACATATTGTTGAATCAACTACAAAACATTAGTCTAGACTGAATTTAGTGGATAATATATCCCTGGTGTTTGATTAAATATTTAAATGAATTTTATAGTGGTTTTTGCCGCCGAGGCTTTTCGCATTTTCCGGGTAATACAAATCGATAACGGGCGTAGAACTTCTGTGAACCTTAATAACCGCTAATCTTTCTATCAGCCTCGTCAATCAAATATTCCACATAAAAAAATTGATGCAAATGTCGTAAAATGCATAAACTTACTGGAGTGAGTTATGCGTTGAAATGAGTATTATTATTTTATTAGTGTACTGTATTAATAGCTAGTGATTTCAAAATCAGTTTTATATGATTTTCTGGTATGCCCAGAGGAATGTGGTGTTGCAGAGGCGTTACTTTAAGTACCGTGATTAGGCCTAGAAAACTGCGGTAAATATCAATAAATAATATTGTAATGATAAATAGGATGTTTTACTTGAGCCTCCCACACATCGAAAATGAAAATAATAATTGCGTCCGAAACTTGTAATTGTTTAAGATTATTTAACATAGGTCTAACCACGGAGATCAGCCGTTTTGCCTGTCTATTATTTGTTTCAGATAGATAAATGATAAATAAAACAGTATCATATGACCTGTATCATAGGTCATAAACATAATACAGGCGCAACATATGATATATGTGAGACTGTATTACGTAATCTGAAGATTGTGACAATGATACTGGCAGATAATGTCACTGTACAGAGAATCGGGTGCTAGAATCAACTCTGAAACCTTACGCTGTTAGTAATAATAATTCTATCTCTAAGTAATTTTCTCACGTGAATATTGAATGGCAACATAACAGTAAAAAAGGACAAGTTACTAGAATCCATAATAGAAGCATCAATTGTCAAGTGAATAAAGTAGATCACAGTATTGTATTGTAGAAAATATACATTTTTTGTTTAAGGTGTTTCTCTAGCATGAGGCCTATAGGCAGAAATCGTTTAAAGTGCATACTCAAGATGTCAGTAATCAGTACAGATACTGGGAACTGAACTTAGAATGACTGGATTTTATATTTATATTCTAAAATAAATGTCAGTACCTAAATCAGTTTGTGTGGGGTGTGTTAAGTCAGGTTTTTAACCCCGACAAAATACCAAGTACACTTTAAAAGGATTACCGTTTTGTTTAGCAATTACAACACAGTAATACATTTCCTAATATTAGAAAAGTTGAGATTGTATACGGTAAAGTAGTTAGTGATCACTTAGAACAAAATGCTAGTCATTCTAGTGTCGGTTGATTTTATGTAGTCGTCATAGATTTGTGTACCTACACATTTGTATATATATTTTATATTTTTCACTTTACCCAAAGCATTGTCATTTCTTCAGTAATTTGCCTTTGGATTTATATATTTCACTTTATATCGTCATATGTAAAATATTTTACGTTACTTATTACAGGCCTAACCTATAACACACGTTGTTTGCAGTGATGTGTTAAAAATAAAGTCGTTAATAATTACGTTCACGCTGTCTTATTAATATGAACTATTTAAAATGAACTTACATATTCATAAATGATATGATCATCGTAATGGTGACGTACTTCATGTCATTTTAATCTATCGACATATTTTGATCTTTTCATCTCTCAGGATTAAATTATAAGACATATGTCCTTACTATGGTATTAACAATACACATTAATTTTTCACTTCTTAGAAGTCAAATTGGAATGCTAATTGATATAAGAGCAGCATGAAAGATGACTGCTAGACCTACAACTGCATTATATCTTACTCAAAAAGCGAAAACTTAAAAAAAAAGTTAGTTAGCCTAGTATCTTAATATCAACGCAATGTAGCAATTAATACTTTAAACGAATTCAGAACAATTTGATGACGACACAAAATAATTGACCAATCAAATTAGTTAAGACGACAATTACCCTCTCTGTTTTGGCAAGTAAGTTCTGAAAACTTTTTAAAGCGATATGATTGGTCGATTAACATACTACTCTCAATAGATCGCATGGTGATTTGTTTTGATGTTGGGTCGACGTCCTGTTGCCTCTTTTGTCATATTTTTGTTCTAAAAAATTGTCATTTTCGCACCTGTAGTAAGTGTATATTTTATTTAGTTCCTTCTGATTTACCAAAATGGTTGTGACTCATACTTCTTTCGAACTCGGTGGTCATTATTGATTGTTGGCTAGAGTCGAGTAGAGCTAGCCTATCTAGCCTAGCCTAACCCTAGGCTAGGCCTAGACCCGGGATCTAGACCTGGCTAGGGCCTAGCTCTAGGCCTATGCCTACCTAGGACGTGCGGCCCTACCTAGGCTAGGCCTATATAGTACCTACTAGCTAGACTAGGCCTCTATGCCGGCTAAAAGAAGGCCTAGCTAGCCTACTAGGCTAGGCCTAGGTATACTATATGCTATGCAAGCTAGCATTAGGCCCTACTACTAACTAGCCTAGGCCTCTAGTAGGAAGGAGCTAACTGTAGCCTAGGCTTAGTTTAGGCCCTACTAGCTAGATGCATGACATCCATCAGAGTCTTTTTTTAGGTGGTGGTAGGCCTAGGCCTACATATTTGTTACTAGACCTAGGCCTAGCCTAGCCTATATTATTTTATTAGTTAGAGATAGGCCTAAATTAGTTTTTTATTTCTGTACAAAGATGAATTTTACAACAAACAAATTCTGAAATATAGTTTGAAAATTAGAGCATTTGTAATTTGATGAATCTTGTTACTGTACTAATACTATAACAATGTGAAGTTTGTTACTGTATGTCTGTGTCGGCGTATATTCGATTCTGCGAGGACACTATTGTACCAGTTAAAAATGTAAAAATGTTCCCTAATAATAAGCCCTGAGTCACCCGGGAGCTTCGATCGCTACTTGCCAAGAAATATGCGTTAATTAAGCATGGTGAGGAGGACGGTTATACAAAGAAGGAAATTCAGCGAAAAATTAGGGAGGTCATAGCAAATAATAAAAAAGAGTACACAAACAAAATTGAAAGGAATTTTTCCAGTGGCGATATTAAGAAAACATGGAAAGGAATGAGATCAATTACAGGTTACAACCCAAAGTCTGTGGCGATAGATGGTAAAACTGACTTCTCTGTCGACGAACCTAACACGTTTTACACTAGGATTGATAATATTAATTTTGCAGCTGAGAGACAGGACAGAGTAGATAATTTGAAGAGTAAAGTTAAGGATGAGGATAGGATCGAAATTGATCAGAGTGACGTCGAAAACATCTTTAAGAGTGTAAAGACCAATAAAGCAGTTGGACCGGACGGCATCTCAGGAAGAATCATTAAATCTTGTTATCTGGAGTTAAGTGTATTTTCAAATATATATACCAATAGTCTATTGATAGTCACAAGGTACCTAAATTATGGAAGCTGTCGAACATTATTCCAATTCCAAAGATTAAAAAACCGCTGGTGTTGTGTTGAATGACTACAGACCTGTTGCTCTGACTGCAGTGCCCATTAAATGTTTGGAAAAGCTGATTAAGTTTAAATTGACGGACTCAACTTCAGAATTGCTAGATACTTTTCAATTCGCTTACAGGAAGGTTGATGATGCTATTGGTACCCTTACTCATAAAGTTCATGAACATTTGGACAAATCTGGTTGCTATGCTAGATTTTAAGTCTGCATATAATACTATTCAAACTCATCTTCTCATTGATAAGCTATGTGCTATGGATGTTAACCCTGTTTTAAGTGTATGGGTTGCAGATTTTTTGAAGGATAGAGTTCAAGTTGTTAAATTTATGGGTGAAGTATCGTCCTCCCTTCTATGTAATACTGGTGCACCTCAAGTTTGTTCACTCTCACTCCTGCTATGTTCTTTGTATGCTATGCTAACGATTTTGTACAGTCCATGGAGAACAGGAAATGTTTTCACGTTAAATTTGCTGATGATACATGTCTTGTGGGCCTTATCCAAAATAATGATACTTCAGCTTATCTGGCTTATGTGGATGCTTTTAGTAAGTGGTGCTCAGATAATTTCCTTCAGTTAAATGTACATAAAAAAACAAAGGAAATTATTGAAGATTTTAGAAATATTCAGAACTACTGTATGAGCAGTTATTGTTAAATAGGGACTATGTCGAAACGGTTAAAGAACATAAATATCTAGTTAACTAATAGTGGATGATAAATTAAATTGGAGTAGCAATAGCGCCGCTGTGAGGGTGAAATGTAAAAAGCGGCTCTACTTTCTAAGGAAGATGAGAAGTTTTAAGGTGAATACTGTTATAATGAAATTATTTTATGATTCCGTTATTAAATCAGTTATGACTTTCTGTTGTAGTATCTGGTATAACGGCCTCGCCAATAAGAACAAATACAAACTTTATCGAGTTATAAGGAAAGCAGATAAAGTTATGGGTACCAAATCTGAGCACTTAGATAGCATGTGTAACGAATTGATGTTGGCTAAAGCCAAAGTCATAATGTCTGATTCTGCCCATCCCTTGCATAGTTTGTTTGTTATGTGCAGATCTGGTAGACTACGTCATCCTTTGACAAAAACAAATAGGTTTAACAACTCCTTTATTCAATTCGTCTCTTTAACAAACAATTTGTAAGATAATTACTATAATTACTTTTAATTAACTGTACATATAGGCCTACAATGTACTTGACTTATAACGAATTGTATTGATGATTTTACATGGTGTTTTTTATTACGAATGTAACAGGGAGCTGAGTCTCACATTTTCCAATTATTATGTGACAATAAAGTATATCTATGTCTATGTCTATGATGTATGTTTGCCATCATCTATTAGTATTAATAATAATAATAGTTTTTTCAATTGAATAATTAAATTAAGGGTATGTTTCACTCACAGCGTTAAGTTAAGGTAGCGTTATCAGTGGTGTACAGTAATGCAAGGGAAAAATTCCCCTGGTTTAGCACTCCTGAGGGCCCTCCAATGCTTTGGAATTGCATTGAGCTCCTCGTGCTCCTCTCACTGGCTAAACCCTGGGGCCCCAGAGCTCAAGGGGCCCCAGGGTTTAGCCAGTGAGATCTCACATAGCTGTTGTACCACTGAGCGTTATTTACGCAATGTACATATTTGTACTGTATGTCTGAGCTAGGTCGCAGATTTGTGTTAGACAGCCTGTTATATGTAGAGCTAATCCAATCTAATCTATCAATGATTTTAACTTTCATTCGAACACCATGACAGACTTGACCATGATTTCAGGCCAACAGCATACCCTAGCTTTACCACAGCGAATTAGATAAATTTCAAATCTATTTTTAGGTATTCAATTTTCAAAGAACAGTGTGCATGTTCACTAAAATCTAAAAGTCTCTTTATGAAGTAAACTTCCATGCGCATGAATGTATGCTTTTATCTGTTTAGACCTGATGAGTGTTTTGAATGGAAAGCGTATTGAATGTTGATCTTTTTGTCTGAACACCTTGACTTTGCGTTATATAACTATTAAACATTACGCTGTGAGTCGGACCACACCCTTAATCGATTGAATAAAACTTTACCATGTTGAAACACCGGTTTTCGTCAGATCACCAAAGTTAAGCGTTGGGCCTGGTTAGATCTTGGATGGTAGACCATCTGGGAATATCGGCTGCTGTATATGTAGCTAGGGTCCCGTTACGTTAGGCATTTGAAATCAGCACTGCTGACCCTTACGGCAGCCACTGCATCTAGTGTCTGCCTCAGACGTATTAGCCATTGCCTTTCCTCTTAAACTGTTCTGGCTTAGTCATCATTCAGATGAATGTAAGACTAAAATGACACTGTCGGCTGCGACAGACATCATATGCATATAGTCTATAAAGACTGAAGACTGAACTGAATAAGACCAAATCTTGAAATGTTAGAATGATTGTTTTTCATATTGCAGCTTGAAAGGATTTAAAAGTAGATAACGGAATATAATAATAATTTGTAAAGCGTTGTCCTACTTAAAATTTGTCTTGTGCCAGAAAGAGTCATACCGTACATTTGAAATCACTTTCCGATCCCAACTCAATTGCATGCATACATAATTATGCAATACCGGACCTAAGTTAATGAAGTACACTTAACGCTAAATTACAATTAATTTAATAATTAATACACAATCCTATTAATGGTGGGAAATTTTGTTCTACTGCAACACACGCACAATTTATTTTATAATTGCATTTATTTGATATCCAATGCTGGGCTAATTTAAACTTAGTCACCAGGGAAATACCATTCTTATTTTGTTACCGGAGTAATGTTAATTAACACACTGCGATCATTAAACTTTGTTGTATTTCCTGACTGGTGTAGCAATTCCCCAGGTAAGCCCAAGTTCATTACCACTTTGTTTTTTTTCTTGATAATTTTTTAATAACTATAAGAAATGAAATATACACACAATTCACTAATACAGTATTGAAATTTAATCAACTTGTTTAAAGAATCTACACCTATAAAACTATTAATAAACACTGTGACTTAGAAACATAAAGCCTCTGGGATTTTAATGTACAAAATGTTGTATGTAATATACTTGTTTTTCAACTTTAACCTTTCAAATTATTTCACAAAATACTAAATGTAATGAAACATGGGCTGTTGATTATATTAATTAAAAAGTATAGAAAATGAACTTCTTTTGCTATTTCTAATAGGTTATTTTTCAAAATATTTTATTATTTTGTACAAATTATATATTTTAATGCAAACATTAGCAAGGAGATTTTGAACTTTTTTACTTAATTCCTCGACACATTTTCGGTGGTTTATTTTAAGTGCATCAACAATGCGTCGGTGCTAGGTCATCACAATTTCAAAAGCTCCTTAGTATTTTCTGAGGAGTCAAAGTGTTGTACAGTTGTGTCATTAGGGAGCTTTCGATTTGCGCCGACCGCCGACCTAACTAAGTCAGGTCAATCGATGTGTCGTTGTCTAGAAACCATTAAAACTGTGTTGAGATAGAGAGCGAAGAAACATGTCCCAATATATTCCCGTATGCGCACAAGACATAGTGTGGTTGTTGGTCATTGTAATCTAAAGCTCCATATTGTGACAATTATCTCTATCAAGGGGACACCTTCGGGCCAAACAGTGTCTCCTTGCAGCTGGAGGTGTCCCTGAATAGTGTAGGAGTTGATTTTATTTAGAGTTAAGACATATATTGCCACTTCACACTTCATTTCACAAGAAACTCTCTCTTAATAAGGTTGTCCTTCAAATGTAGGTGTCCCAAAGGGGTTCTACTTTATTTATTCTGTCATTTTGGAAAATCCAAAATATTTAAATGTTGTACTGTGCCTGTTTTTTAAGGAAAAGTTAGGTTCCTTTAATAGCCGTTTTTTTTCTTAAGGAACAAGTAATAGTAGGTAAAAGCATATTGCTATGCAGGTGTTGTTGCAACTGAACCACATCTGTATGACATCCATGCGAGTCCTTAGGTGATACATTATACACCTCACACTCTAGCACATTTGAAATATCTTCATTCTCTCTTCACAGTTTCATAATCACCTTATAATGTAAAAGTATATGTTTGATGTTTCGCTACATTCTCAGCACTGAAACATGATACTTGTAAAGGTAGAAATTAATTTGTTTTTGTTTATTGAAAACATAATTTCTAAAAACAAAATGAAACAGAAATTTATACAACTAGAATTTGAAAAAAAAATTGTTCCTGTTCATAGAAGAAACATACTATTAAACTATTATTTTTATGAATAAATTTTATTTCAATTTTAGAAATTAGTGTGTATTATCTATTAAATCAATTAGAATGAAATACCCTGGTTTTATTTTAATGTGCTTTTTCAAAGCATTTGTAACAATGTGTTATTGACCAACTGATTAATGAAATTATTTTTTGCAAAATTATACAATAATGCATAACTAATAGGCCAGATAGGTATATGGTCTACTTGATTGGACAAGGCTAACAATGAAAGAAGTGCTTAGAACGAAACAAATATTGGAACTTAGATTGACAAATTGTTAATGGCAGACACAAGACTTTCAACAACTTTAATTGGAAGACGAACATCAATTCAAAGTCTTGAAGAAGATGAAAGAGTTGTTAATACAGTAGACAAAGAACACATGTTGTATAAACTTAATGGCTGCTGCAAAGATTTTTTTCGCTGGTATATTTACTGTAGGGTTTATTTCATCCCTTTAAAATCTGCATTTAATATGCATACAGTAGTTTGAATACTTAATGTTATCTACATACATTATTAAGTTACTTTCTTTACTTTACTTAGGAACTGATCATATTATTATTAACAGTAATATGCCACTAATTACGCAATCTATGATAACATGATGGTGTGTTTATGTGATGATGGTAATAATATGCATTGCTTGACATGAGATTTATTGTCGTTCTGTAACAAATAGAGCCTATCATCAAGATTGTGTTTACAATAGACATATCCTTCCATTTGCTATCAAACAAATGACATGTACTAAACTTGCTAACAGGCAAAATGAATAGTGATTAGCAATATGTGATTCTAATCGATCATAGTGATTGATCTTGATAGGGAATGGGATTATCCAAATGTTTGTTAATGTACATTTATATCCTTTAGGCAAAGTAATTTATCCTTGTTTTTTTCTATATTTACCCGATAGTGGTGTGTAAAACTGGGAAAGACCGCTGTTTTACCATATTTCATTCAATATGACTATTCTCTAGTGATTTTTTTTTTACTGGGTCCATATTGTATACTGATTTGTTATGATATAAGGTTAATATCAATTGCGAAATATGGCAAAAAATGTGTGAAATATAATTGAATTACAATAGAGTACCACGCCAAGTGTCCATATTTAGCCTAAATTAAGGTGAAGGATTATACCTGGTTATACATAATAACATTATAAAGTGTTCCTAGTGTGTATAGTACGTCATTACGAGTACACAGCTTCGCAAGACTAAACCTGAATCTATGGATGCTGCGATTCTGTATAAACATCCATAATGATAATGCCCCTTGATTGGCTTCCGGATCATAGTGTATTATGATGACAGAGTGCAGAGAGCTAAGGGCTTTAAGTATGGAAGCCTTATAGGTTGTGATCTGATTTAATGACTGTGGAGAAAATAAAGCACACATTGATTAAACGAGAGTGATATTCACTGCAGTAGGATTTACTACTACGTTGCATGGATGATATACCGTAAAAATGAAATTTGCCAGTAGCTTACCGTAGGCAAAAACTGCCATTCTTTTGTGTAAGCATTTGTTAATGATTATGAATTGTTAGGCTATCTGGGTAATGATGATCCTTAGAATGGCGTCACAAAGTTTTAAATACAAGTACCTTATTTATTAAAATAAACGCCCTGAGCGATTATTGTTCGGGAGGGTTTATTCGATGCGAGGTGTTTTCCCGAATGATCGTAGAAAAAGGTACTGGGTATGATCAAGAAAATTATTATCAAAAGTGATAAAATATTGTACAATTTGTATAAATTGTAAATCATCAAAGTCAATTGAATTTTACCACAAATAGAAATGTGAAAAATTATAATATTGTGTGTATATGCATGGGGCGGGGCATTTATTCAAGGAAAAATTAATGCTTAGGACGTTTATTCGAGGAAGGCATAGTCAAGGCAGGGCGTTTATTTGAATTAATATAATACAGTACCTTGAAATTAATGATATTGTTTAATTGAAATTGATGAAACTTTTCCACAAGCTACAGTACCATAGTTTATTCAATGCAAATAAAATAGTTAGTCTGTTTCATGCCCAGCTTACCTGGATAAACCAACATTGGCTTATTTCTCTTCGAGAAGAGGGCTACAATTTAACCTAAGGCAATTGTAGCTCTTCATTCAAACATGTTTAATCTACCATGTCTGAAAATGAAATGATGATGGTATATTGGGATACTCCATTTTTTGGTTAGGGTTCATGGAATGTATCATTGACTGATAGGGGTGTTTTTAATTCATTTGTATATATTTGAGTTGTTGCGCTCTTCTTGGAGAGAAGGCCAATGTCGATTTATCCACTTAAGTAACACTTTTATGATGCATACTATAGTCAGCAACACTTTTTGTACTGTAATCAGCAACTTTTATATGGTCATGGTTTATCGGAAGGTGATGAAGTCAACGACTTTAAACAATATTAATGCAATACTGTAATCTGAAAGTGATTTCTGATCAGAGTGTGTTAATTATCTATGAATAATCCTTTACTATCTAATCAATTACTGTCAATTAATGCATTATCTCGTCAGTTGCTTTACCTAATTAATGATCGTTAACCATAATTTTAACCTACTTTAACTGATAACCTTTGAGACAGTAATGATTGTTATAGAAACAAAATTGGCAAAATATTTATTTAGTTTCTGTATATGTCTGTCCTATTGTTTGAATTTTTACATGCTGATATAGTATAGTGTATACAGATAGACCTAACACAGTTATCATAACAAATATGAAATTAATCTTATTTTGACAATAAATATAAGTATATTATATTATCCTGATTATTTTTTATCAATGACGTATGAAAACATAATTACTTCCAATAATGTTGTTATATGTACAATAAATATGTTTTCATTCTTTAAAAAAGGTATTGTGAAAAAACATTTTTTATTTAGCTGTAAAATTAGTTTTTTGTATTTGTTTATATAACATCTAAATAGATTCTTGTCATTTGAATCAGTATTGAATAAAAGCTAGTCCTACATGATTCACATTGAAACAGTAACATTTATTTGTTTTTTTTGTAACATTACAAAACAAATATATACATATATATGTTCTGTTTTTGTTATTTTATAAACACACCTACTTTAGTGTAAATGCCCGAACGATACTATGCCTAGCTAGGCTAAAAAAGCACTATAGGCCAACAGTAGGCTAGTAAGGCAGCGGGACCACAAAACTTCGCCAGGCAACTGAAACTGATTCCACATCTCCTTTCCATTCCGACTTTAGTAACACTAAAACATATGGCCTATTAGCACCTTCACTTCTGCTGCCTCTCGCTTATGGAATTCAATTCAACTTTTATTTCAGACAATTGTCCATATGGTATAATACATTACAAAGAAATCATGTTTGTCTACTATCGCCTTTAAATCTGCCTTGAAAACTCATCTTTTTTTTTCAAATTGAGCTCTCTCGTACACCGCGCCTTTGATTACTTACTGCTAGAATTGGCGTGTTACAAATTCGTACTACTATTATTATTATTATTATTATTATTATTATTATTATTATTATTATTATTATTATTATTATCTTGTAGAGTTGTTCTCATTAATTAATCAAAATGATTAACAACCCAAATTAGTATGTATATCTCCAAATATTCTGTTGCCATATGAGTGTTCAATGTTGTTATGAATTTTAAAATCGGCAGCGCTGTTGGATTTCATGTTCATAATCACAGTAATTGACTTGAAAATGTTTTTCCATCCACGAGAAGATTGTTTGAAAAGTGAGAAATAGAAAAAAAAGTACTATTTAATGATTGTTAAATAGTGCATACTATTGCACGCTATGTGACCCACAGTTATCCAATCAATTTTAAGAATTTATTTAGGTGTTATATAATAGTGGTTAATCAAGTGGCTATAATGGTGACGTTTGAAACCCAACTATTTTTTTAAAAGCTCTATGAACGAAATGGACCATACTCCAAATGTGTTACTGTCTCATTACGAATATACATAGTTTTTGGATAAGAAATATAATCTTGTTTATAGTCTTAAAAAAACCATACAATGACAACATGCTATACACTTGGCTATTGCTTGGCTAGTAGCATCTATACACATACAAGTACATCATGTCATTGTAAAAAAGGCTGTCAGGATAGATAGGTAATATAATGGTTATGGTAGTTGACACATGTTAATTGATTTTAAGACAAGTACTGTATAAAGGTAATAGAGAGTCGACAGTCAATTGAAGTGCGAAGTCATCTCATTTAGAATTGAATACTTCAGCAAGATTTCTAAAAAAAAAAAAATGTATAATTTATTAGTAACACATTGTTTGATATACGTGTCATATTCCTATTATTCATATCATAGTATTCAGAATTTGTAAAGGTTATTAAACAGACAATGTTATTTGTTGTGACAGGACAACAACCTAGATAGTACATCTTACCAGTCAATTTACACCTTAACAAGTAATATTATCTACAAAGTTGTTTTAAAATTCATATTGAATTTCGTACTTTTAATGGTTGTAGTGAAGTGGTAGTTAGTACTAGTGTGTTGTTTCCGAGAGTAATGTGTTCATAGGAGTATTATTCCACGACACGTACAAAGACTGTGCTAAATGATTTCACAACATACAACAGAAGTATATTCAACAATATAAACTATTATTATTTCTTATAGCACAGTATTAATGCAATACAAACTTTCTATTTTTAAAAGACTAGACCTTTCTTAACTCTTACTCTATACGTCTTTCTATCTACTGTGATGTTATTCCCTCTTCTCAATATCTATAACATTTTACTATTTATACTCAACATGCAAATTAGGGACTTCAGAGGTACATTTTCTGGCCTTCAGAAGTTTTTATGATTGGTTTATATATTTATCTTATAACTTATCTTATATTTATCTATAACCACAGGAAATCACAACATAATAAATATGACAATGATAAAATTGAATACTAGTACAATATTGTGATGTAATTATCAGCAGATTATGTAATGTAAAATTGTCTTGCCCTTTTAGAATAACCTGAAAACATACAATGTTTGTCATTGTTATCAACAGATTAAGGTAAAGCTAAAGATCGATCATTGCTATTTTTACTAGACCATCGGGCAATGATAGATTATACAGTGACTTCAAGCAATTTTAATATAGACATAGTACTTCGGGCAAGTAATACATTGAGCCCTGGTAATTAGTAAGCATTTTGAATGTACAGTATTATTACCTGGGATATCAACTGGTCAATGACTGCTAGTTTATGATGTTTTTCTTTTTTATTGCTTTAAAATTAAGTTAAAACAAAATGTTATAAACTTAATTTTGCATGTCACGGTTCAAATGTCCCATAAACTTTGACATTTATAACGTTTTTTTATTGAATTATATTACCTGTGCAGACTAGATGAAAATTTAAAAATGAAAATTACTAATTTGTTTTTATTGGTTGGTTTTTTTTAGAGTGTTTCTATTCGGAATTTTCAAATATTTAATTTCTTTTTTTCTGCAATTTTTTTTATAGTTTTTTAGTTTACAAATTTTGCTTATGCTGTATTAAGAATATTAATGTGTAGCTATCAATAAGAGGGGTCACTGTGACGTTTTATTGAATATATTTTGCCACCTGTTGTATTCCCATAATTCCCATTATTTTATTGTTTAAATAATTTGTTTTGTTATACATATGTTTATGTGAATTTCATTATTGCCAAACAAAAAAATTGAATGAAAGTGCATTTACCTATAAATAGCATGTAACATTCAGAATTGCACATTTTGTGTAAAGCTCATCAAAATTTGTTTAAATTCTTAAATTATTAAAGAAGATATCGATAATAATAAAACAATAATAAAACTGTTACGTCAAAAAGTTGAGCGTTGTTTTTTGTAAGAAATATTTTTGTTTACTTCCACATTGTATCTTTATCCACTAGTAACTTTCAACTTAACATGATTATACTGTATACAAAGGGAAAAACAAGGGTCAAACAGAGTTGATTGGCTGAGACATGTACACACCATGCATTATCTGTACATGCTTGCACATCTACGGTGTGGGTAATCCACTCGTACAATACTTGACGTATGAAAGCAAGTCACGTAGCTCCATTACTAAAAATAAACTTTAAGGAATTCTTCGTGTGAAATTACACATTTTGAAAGCATTATTTAACAGGACTTTTGCTAGCCACTTGCAACCTAGTTTAAAATTAATTGAGAATGCAAATAGTTGGCTTTATACCGGGTTCAGGTAGTACAGTAGTAATAGTGTGTTATTTTGTGTTACATGTACATCGTACAAGATGTTATCACGATGTATTATTTAATTTTCAAAACACTACATGTCATCAATAGGCTAGTGCATAGATGAATTCTTCACAAAAAAGAAATTTCAAAATAAATTTGTGTAAATGAATGATCTGAATAGTTCTTAATTAAAAATTAATTCATGCATATAATTACCATAATCAGTATTTGAGCTTCATCACCTTTGTTTCTATCCCTTTGTGTGAAATATAATATACATGCTAGATCGTTGTGTGGTGTTTTCTCGAATGATCGTAAAATCAAAACGGTACTCAGGCAACTAGCTTTCTTGTCTTTTCATGTTAACTTCTGAAATTAGAGACAGCCTGAAGAACTTTATAGTGATAAGCTTTGTGGTGCCAATTTCAAACTTGTTTTCAATCTATTTTCACAAGACATCATCATCAATAGTTTACCTTTATTTTTGTGAGAAATGGTTCCTATGATTATAACAATAGGCAGTTTCTGTTAAACAGCCCTAATTTTGAGTGTGGACCACAAAGTTAACAATTTCAGAATCTTTTTGTTAACAATTTTGCAGTGTTTTAACAGATTAATCACAAAATACCTTGCGCAATCAGCATTTCAATGTTTACCAGAGGTTTGTCACGCATTCTAGCAACTCATCACATGTAATTGTGTATTAATAAAATAACCTTTTAAGAACAGTAAAACAATTTTAGGTAATTTTTTAATATTTGCCAGATCTGGAGATTCAAATATCTGGTACTGAACTTATGAGGTGGCAGCTCCACAAACAGGGACCTTTATGAGGAGATTAGAATGCTGTTGCGATATAATCAAGTCCACTGGGCTTGACTGTATAAAGCGCAGCAAATATGTTGTGAAGTGCTTTGATAAAAAGTGCTAAATAAGCAACATTTAATGTATTATCAACAAAATTATATTAGAAATTTAACAAGTGTTTATTCAAATCTTTCAGATAGCAATTTTGTGCTCGGTAACGCACAGGTGATACCTAGCTACCCAATTGTATACTGCTCTGATGGATTCTGTGAACTCACTGGGTTTGTCCGAGCAGAGGTCATGCAGAAGAGTTGCGCATGCAAATTCCTTTACGGTAACCAGACAGAAGAGGAAAAAATTGAAGAAATTGAAAAGTCGTTGGAAAATAAGGTTGAATTAAAGACAGAAGTGATGTTTAGAACAAAAGAAGGCAAGTTTTGTTAACTATTAGTTGTTATTATTATTATTATTATTATTATTTATTCAGGCAAAAGATAAATTTTACAAAATATAATACAAATCAACAAATTAAACAAATACGAAGCAAAAGAATATAAAATCATAGTCACTAGCTGCCAGGAAAGCACAAAGCAGCCTAAGCCACTGTCACCAATTAGGTGTGTACCTCCAACCAGTGACTAATTATTACAAATAATATATAAATGTAGATGATGATAAATTAATATCTCAAAAGAATAACTTAATTATATTAGGCCTATAGTTTATATATGTAAATGCTAAATTAAATTATAAATAAACAACTATAACAAAAAATTATTTTTAATTTACATTAAAATATGTTTTAAATGTTAATAATAAATTAAGTACAAAGTACTGTAATATTTCATCCCAATTGTTTATTAACTTAATTAACGGGTAAGTAATGTTCCCTTAGGTTACTTTTAAATGTACTTCATACTTGTAATAGGATAAAAGCATTTCTTAAATCCATGGGTAATGCATCCCAAAGTCTACAAAACATTACAGAATGCAGTGCACTATCAGTCCAAGCTTTAAGTATTTTAAATGTTAATATTTCCTGATGACGATGATTGATATTAATCAGTTCATTCATTGACAGGGAGGACAGATTAATGTAGTAAAAAAGTTTTATATATTTTGTTTATTTTACTATATTAATATTTAAAATATAGTTGTCTGTAAAAAATATTACAATTTATGTACCTTTCTTTCAGATAAAATCACTTTATCGTGGCCTAAATATAAGATATATAGCTTGGTTAATAAATCAAACTAACTAATCATCTTCCCTATAATGGCATGGAAGATGCATTGTTACCAAATGCTTTAAAAGTAAAGGTTTAATATCAGAAAAATATCATTAGTAGTGTGATCAATCCTATGACCTCTAGATTGGATGCACAAGCAATGCAGTAGAATTGACACAGTCTGATGTTGAATCAATGCAATGTGAATATTCCCTACTGAATACCAAAACGCTGCTCTGGTCATTATAAATGCGTATACTTATTACGAACCTTCAAATTTATAATGCAAGAATTTGTACTATTTTTTGCACTTTGAGTTTATACATCATCAATTCACAGAAGCATACTATTATCATTTATCATTGCTAAGCAAATTTCAAGTTTTCAAATTCAGAAAGACCAAATTTCACAGAATTTTCAATTATTTACAAAATTTTGATATTTGTCTTATCCAATATTTTATATTCATTGTAGATCTATTTTTATAAAGCAATTCTGAAGGCTGCTTTCAGCTTGATATGCCTGTTGCCAATAGCTACAGCACGTTGATGTCAAATTAATATTGTTATCAATAAATAATATTGTTATATTTTTCATTTGAATTGAAACCTTATTTGGGAAAATGTTAAATTATTTCAAAACAAATATTTATAATTTTATTTGTGCAAATGAACACCGTGATTCAAATGTTGGAATTTGTTATCAGTAAAATTTACCTCTTTTTAATGACCACTTTGTGAGACCTTAATAATTAATTAGTGGTAATTTGTATTTTAGTAAGTATTTTATCTGTTTTAATCTAGTCTACCTATTTTTATACTCATATATGTTTATATTGTATGTTTAATTGTTTTAAGGATGCACCATTATTATGTGTGCCGCTGTTCAAAAAGCGTTTTCCGAATAAATTATTATTATTATTATTAATAGTGAAAAGTTGATATAAAAGTTTGTTATTTAGCTATCAAAAGGAAGGAGTTCACGTCCCTAGCACTACACCCCTGATTCTTCCACTGAAATTATACTGAAGTCTATCTTTTAACCAGAATTAAAATTGGGAAAACATTTCTTATTAGGCCTATAGCTTATAATTATTTTAACAGATAATACACTGTACGGTAATTAATTTTTTTTTTCTCTAATGAATGCATTTGAAATAGACATTAATTTGTTTCTCATTATCAACTTTTTTTCTTATACTTTGCAGGTTCAGAATTTTGTTGCCTTCTTGATATAGTTCCTATTCGAAATGAAAAAGGAGAAGTTGTGCTTTTTCTTGCATCTCATAAAGATATTACGCATACAAAGATGAGCACATTTATGTTTAAAGGTTAGTTATAGACATGTTTATTCCTTACTTTAATAGCCATAACATCAATTATTATCTTATAGCCTACATCTGTTGAGAGGTTAGTTGTAGTAAGTATTACGTCTTAAATTATTTTTGTTTATATTATGTCATTCTGAAGCAATGTGCGATAGACGTGTGGATTCCAGAATAATTTTCTGTAAAATGGCTAGGAAATTAGATTGGATAGCATTCAATTGTATCCTCCTAAATTTTTAGGTAAAATTGTATTGTAATAAACACTATACCTAATTTACAGTAACAAATACATTTATATGAACGTGCTAAAGCGGTTTTGTGTCAATGTAAAAACACAGAAAAAGGCGGCGTAGTATTAATCTTTATAGGCCTCAGCGATGCCTGTGAAGATTACATGGATGTAACATAGCAGTGTATGCGCATATGCGCATATCTTTTTTCACACAGCAAGTTCATTACATCGTGTAAGTGGAACTCGGTAAGATTATCCCAGGAGATATCTATATATTCACAGTTATATTTTTGTTGTACATGTGTTATCAAGTATTAGTATACGCCCACTCTTGGTTATTAGCACACACCCATATGTGTCATATATCATGATTCATCTAATGCATCAAATACGTGTAGAATGATCAGAAGACTTAATATCAGTAGATGGTATTTTTTCCTTATTTTCTACTGGTTTGATTACTCATAGACCTTAAATGTAGCTAGTTAAAGTTATAATGCAATTACTGTATGCTGATGACGTCAATCTGAAATTTTCATTAAGATTTGTGTATTACTCCATAGACATTGCTATGACTCGTGGGTAATAATGTACAGTGCTCCGAGACCTATTTTGTAGAGCATGTACAAATACAAGTTATTAGGATTTTTATAATTATACAGAAGATGATTTATGCATAGATAGGTCAAACACTAGATTGCTTTTGTTATAAATATTTTACAAAAGTGTGTTGTTTGATTTTAAAAATATTATTCATAAATTCATATGGTTAAACAGTTTTTTTAAAATTACATTTTATTCATTAAAGACTAATTTTAGACTGAATAAAGAAAGCAAAAATATGTTATTGTGGTGATTAATTTAATTTTAATACTGTATGATTTTAATACATTTTTTCCACTTTTTGTATTGTTTATCATTAAATTTCATGTTTGTAATAAAGCCTATCGTGAGCGGCTTATCAAGAAAAATGAGTAGGCAAAATATGAGCAGTTCAATTTAGTGGTTTCGGAGGAGATAGTAAAATGATGTGACCAATTTACTAGTTATTATTATATAGATTGTTTTTTTTTTATCACCATTGTTATAATGAGTATACATGAAGAGTTAAATAATTGCATTTATGTTATCAATATTAGAATATTTTTGAAATTCTGATAAACATTGATTGATGAATGAACATTGACCTACAGTAGTGTGGGAACCGTTCAAGATAAAGTGTTTTTGTCAGTTAATGTCAAATCAAAATAACTTTGTTTGCAGTCTTTAGACTAACAGATCAATATAACTACAAATTGATGCTATATGACATTTCTACCTGTTCTCTATCAGATGTTACAAAATGCATACATATTGATTTTTCACACCGTTGATTAAATGATGGGCTAGAAGAAATATTTACTAATTAAAGAAAGATATTCAACCGTGATGAATCAAAATTCATATAGAGTGATGATGATGATGAATTACATGTTCACCTTAGTTGTTTAATTCTTGTTTTATTAAAACTATTTTGAGTAATTTGGGTAAAATGCATAAAAGAGTTTACAAGTAAGAAAATTGCAGTAACAAAAATGTAGAATTGCATAATAATTAAAAATATTGAAACTGCCTACTAAATAGTAATTTCTTTTTCATTCATATTATACCCCACCCCCTTCCCTTTACAACTGAAGTCGCCATGACTGCGAAGCTATGGCCAATGAGGTTTGCATGACGCATGTGGGAAGGAAATTGGGGCAACACTTGCTTGATTTTTTTCTTATTTTACCTGCAATTCCTTCCCACTATGCATTGTGCAATGACTTAACTTGTGACATCGGCTATCTGCGATAAACCTTTTATGCTAGTTGGCTAGTATGCTGGTAGTTGCATTGTTATAGTTTTTTTGTTGAATTATGATTTGGACCAACTCTTCAAGATTAGTAAGCAAAGTTAAACTGTTCCACTATAATGTTTCCTGATGCTACTGAATATATGGATATCATCAGAACAAATGAATAATATAGCTTTTTGGAAGAACAGTTGAAATTGGTAAATTATCTTCTTGGGCAAGAAAACTGCTCATGAGTGTAAATTGATAATTTACCTAAAATTCCAATTTGTTAATTTTGTGTAGCCTAACTGTTCTTCTTATGGTGGGTTGTGGAATTAAATATTTATAAACAAAATATACTGTTTAATTTTTGCAGATGGAGATAATGATGAAGATGATGAAGATGATATACACACAGATCTTTTTGGTGATGAAAAACCTCCTAATGGAATCTACCAAAGGAGGCGGAGTCGAGCAGTTTTATATCATCTCTCTGGTCATCTTAAAGAACAAGAAAAAAAGAGACGGAAGCTTAAACTAAACAGTGTAAGTTCAAATAATGTAATTTGTGATTTTGCTATAGAGCAACATATATAAAGAATAACAATCAAACATTGTTCTATTAGTTCTTCACATTATTACTCAGTCATTTTTTATTAATACGTATGGAAATATACACTCATAATTTTAATGTGCAGCTAGTAATCAGCTTTGACCTCTTACAAGGTGGCCATTTGTACACCTGGGTGGAGAGAAACGTAAACAAATGTAAGTAATGGTCTGTTTCTGCTGAAAAAATCAAAATAATCGATTTTTTCCAGTCACCGCAAACCACAAAAATAATCGTGTTGCAATTGAAAATTGCTACGACTTTAATCGGTTATTCAGGTAATCGGTTTTTAAAATCACGTCATTGTTCCCCCACAGCGCAGTTCAAGTTATGAAAGGCCGATGAGAGTTGGTTTGTTCACATCCTATGGCTGCCTAAAACTCTCAAATGTAGGATTAAAAATTACTCTTACGTAAAGCTATATTATTTGTAAAATAAGCATCTAGGCCTACTACCGTACCACATACAACAGAATAATGATGATGTTATATTAATAAAGACACGTCGACGAAAAAAGTTTGTTTCGCCGTTCGTTGGTTCTACCTTCGGCCTGCTATTACTAGGCCTATAGGCTATATATTTCTACCGAAACAAGTCAACAGACAACAGGCCTAAAATAAAACATCGTTAGCCTGGACTGGTGGTATGTAACGGGTGTACTTGTAACACAGAATCCTGGAGTCTCTCGGTATAATTCTCCCCCACAAAATAATAAAAATCAAATGTTTAACATTTGATTGTTATTCGGTCTACATCGCGATCGTGGTTTTGCTGATCGTCGTCAATATCGCGCAAATAAACAGCATGCTTTGTGACGTGAATAAGTTTTTCATATTCTAGAGGTCAAAGTGAGGTCAATAATCGCTATTTGTGTTGCAGCTCAAAACTGCTCCGCAATAATCGGTTAAAACAAGAAATAATCGATTAAAACACGCAATGGATTGAGTGTTTTTAATCGGTTATTTTTAATCGGTTATTTTATTTTGAGCCGTTTCTGCTGCCAAAAAATAATCGATTAAAAAAATAAACAGTTAATAATCGATTATTTCTGCTCAGCAGAAACAGGCCCTAAGTTTCCTAGACACAAGCAATGTGATGAGCGTTGGACTGAACTACCAATCTCACAGTCAGAATCCAATGTCAAACGCACTGCGCCACACGTTCACACGATTACAGCCAACCCATATTCATTGGACATCTTTATAATATGGGACACTTGTTGGGTTTAAATGCCCCACTAGAGTTTGACTTTTTAATTAAGTTTGATTTTTTTTACACTAATCTAGTGAAAATAAATCCCCATCTTTTTTGTCATTAGTTTGAAACTTTAGATCCGTTTACTCAACATAAATTTTCTTTTTTTCTTTCAGACATTACTTGCCCCAAAACAAACCAACCTACCAGAATATAAAGTAGCAGCTATGCAAAAATCGCAGTTTATTTTTCTTCATTACAGTACATTTAAGACTATATGGGATTGTATTATATTATTAGCAACATTATACATAGCCGTAATAGTACCATATAATGTTAGCTTTTTAAGTGACGTGTTAGGAATGAATAAAACGTCCAAGACGCTAGTACCAGATATAATAGTAGAGATTCTATTTATATTAGGTAAGAGTCATTATTTTTTACTTTATCTTTCAAGAAGGCTAATAGTCTAGACCAAAACAGTCAAGCTAGATAAAAAATTGTCTCCAATATGACTATCACATCAAATACATTGTTTCACGTCTTGCATAATTCAAAATTATAAAACATAATATTATGAAATTACTTTAATCTGGGCTGACATAGTCCATAAAATTCACTGAATTCAGTTGCAGTAAATCTCACAATTCATTTTTAGGTCTTTTTTTTTATAGTTTTCCTGAACAAAATGTAAAAACTCAAGAATTTGTTTATTTCTGCATTTTGTTGGCTTAAAAAAAGACTAATACTTTACACTAGACAAATAAGATTATTATTATTATTATTATTATTATCACCCACTTAAAAAAAACCTTAACCCGAAGCTTGGCTCATGTTGGTTTATTTGTTTTGAAAAGTTGTCAATCATGTCATATTAGCTTGTTTTTAATTTTTCTTCAAACTTAACAATGAATAATTAATGTGTACTTATAACATATTTGACTGCAATATGTCCATATGTCTAATATATAGAGTATCAATTTACTACTTCAATACAATAATATGAGAATAATTCAGTTTAAATAGAACAGGTGTTCAAACTTTGTATGTGTTAATTGATAATATGTAAAACACGAAAGAGAATGAATGAATGAAAAATTACTTTTAACTCAACATTTTTTTATGTCCCCGTAAGCATTAAGTTGATCTTATTGCAGATGATTCTAGGCACAATTGGTTGTACGAATACCGGCAAATCATGCCCTCTATCGTTGCTTGTGGCAGGTCCTCTTTGCTCGCTAAATTTTCGCTAAGAGTCACTGGGTAGATTTTGTCATCTGCCTATTTTAATTTCATTTTTATTTATCTGTTTTTATCTGAGATTTAAAATATAACACTTATTAATTACTGTATCAGAAAAGTAACGATTAGCAAAAGAAAGGGGAAATTTGGGGAAAAGAACATTTCTGTCCATAGAAATACATAATACAGTATGTAATGATACTTTATTTAAATTTTTTTTTTTTATCAATTAAAATTGCTAAAAAGAAAAAAATCTTAATAAAGTATCATTACATCTTAAAGCTTAAAAGCTTCTAAATAATGCGCTATAGCTTACAAATCCCAAGTTTCTTGCTTTAAATCCTGCCTCCTAGTCAATGCCACATCTGTTTCCAAAAATGTTGACTTTTCTTTAGTTCAAAACATTGACACTATTTTTAGAAAGCATGGCCTATTTTCCATCATACATTTGCGAGTTTTATTACACTTTCATATGTGTTGAAATAAAAAAATAAAATAAATAAACAATTCCTAGAATTAGATTACATTATAAAAGGAAAGCCATACACAATGGTAATATTGAAAAACTCGAATTATTATTAAATTGGAAAACTCTTGAACATATGGTGTGAGAAATAATAAATTAGTTAGTTAGTTACTGCTTTCCATGGTTAAACATAAGGTTAGGAGTATAGAACCTGTAGGAGGATTTGTTATGTCATTGTACTTTTAACACCAGTTGGTTTTTACGCAGGCAGGAGTAAAGTGAGTACCTGGTGTAATCTGCTGCAATAATAATAATATAGTATTACGTAATTTATTAATAAACTCAGCAGGAAACTATAATGTCAAGAAACTTTCACCATCGTCAAACAAATTCAATGGAACGAACTAATTTGAAAACATGTGATATGCTAATACTGTATGCATCTAGTATTTGCCTCAGACGTATTAGTTATGCCTCTCCTCTGGCCAAGGTGGGCACTGGACAAATAAGGCCCTTGGTCAATAGGACCAGCCAGTCCTGGCTTAGTTTCATCCATCATTCAAATGAACGTAAGGCTAATTGACATTGTCTTTTGTGACAGACGTCCGCCATAATAATAATAAATTGTTTAGAACCATATTGATACCTGTATACATTGATAAACACCCAAAATGGAAAAATGGCTAGATAGGTTTATATGAATTTATGAAAACACTATGACAAGATGATTCATTTGTCAACCTTAAGTGACAATAATTGTAAGTTGAGTCATTTTGGAATAATGTACAGTATATATATTTAAATGATGAAGTATAATCTCATTCTCGAATATAAACCCATGATTTAGGCTCGGGTATAAGACTTTGGTAAATTCCTTTGTTAATGCAATTCTAGTATAACCCCACCCCCTGATTTAGGCTTCGGCCATAAGACTTTGGTAAATTCTTTTTTTAATGCAATTCTAGTATAACCCCACCCCCTGATTTAGGCTTAGGGCGTAAGACTTTGGTAAATTCCTTTGTTAATGCATTCTAGTATAATCCCACCCCCTGATTTAGGCTTCGGGCATAAGACTTTGGTAAATTCCTTTTTTAATGCAATTCTAGTATAACCCCACCCCCTGATTTAGGCTTCGGGCATAAGACTTTGGTAAATTTCTTTATAATTCTAGTATAATTCCACTCTTCAACTAGATTTGAACTCGTCACTTTGACTTTGAATGGATGACGAGTTGGGAGCAGGAAAGCTAGTAGACCATACCCATTACCGTTTTGATTACGATCATGCGGGAAATATTGAATATCAAAACGTGGCAGGCTATGACGCTTGACCTTTGACAAGATCGCCTAAAATTTATAAATTAAACTTACGATACTTATTATTGTATATTCAGGAATAGCCGCTCCATAATCTCTTTGCTATTTCTTCTTTATACCTATTTTTATTAGGGAATTTATACTAACAAATATCATTCATAACAATTATTTTAATTATTTTAAATGTGTATAAAATAATATAGGTTAACCAAAACGACATGGATTAATCATATTGACTATAAAAACGCGGAACATCAATTCTATATAGACTCTTCCACACATAATGTAACAAATAAAACACTAATGTAATCAAACACTGTATACTCTCTCTAACCAATTTTTCAATCTTCTATCGACTAAGGCCGAAGTATAGTTGTTATCTCGGGACTGTTCTATGGTTACCACCAGGTAGGCTTACTTCATCAAGGCTACTATGAATATATGACGAGTTGGGAGCAGGAAAGCTAGTAGACCATACCCAGTACTCTTTTGATTACGATCATGCGGGAAATTACCTCACGAATTTAACATGCACATACGTTAAACTATATGAACGTCGACAATTTTTATGCCATCCTATGACATGAATTACATATGTGTACACATTGGGGTATTATAACAGTATTTACAGAATACACTGTACAGTATATGTTATACAGTGTAGCATAGATGAAATTACGAGACCCATCTTTTAATCCAATTTTTAAGATGATGACGTCATCAAAATAAATCACGTAGATAGCAATTTTGGAAGGAAATTATATCAACAACATATTGAAGAAATTTGGATACGTAAAATATAGATGCACGCTCTTTTAAATGTGATGAACTATGACGCAAAATATCAAAATACAACTTTTTTTATTCAACTGGCCATATGATGATGTCACAACATCTGATTGGTAAAATATTCACATGAATTCGTATCTACAATCCAATAGCTTTCAGAAAACGTTTTAATCATGATTATCACTTTTTATTCTGACGAGCTATAACAGATTGAAATTTACTGTAAAGATGAAAGTAAGTGACCCATGTTATTTACATTTTTAGACATGATGACGTCATAAAAATTAAAATATTTTTAACTCATGCGAAAAATAGTTGATTGACGTAGACAATATTAAAATATTGGGGGAAATGGAATACGTATAAGCGAGATGCGCTCTGTTGAATGTGATGTGCAATAACGAAAGAGACAAAAATCCTATATTTTACATTCCTGTGGCCATACGATAACATCATAACATCCGAGAGGTAAAAATTCTGCATGAATTTATATCTACAATTTATCGTCTTACATAATAAGTTTGGGGTCACCTTTGATCCTGAAGAGCTATAATAGATTCAAATTAGGCATAATTTTGACAATATTTTGTAAATTTCGCAACTAAAGCGCACGCAAATGGCCGTAATCAACGTGTTCGTATGACGTCATTTTAATTTGAAATGATGTTAATCTTTTTAAAAATGACTAGGAAAGGTTAGAAAATCACAATTCAAGAAAAAAAAAATGATTTTTGTACTCCATGCGCACCACACGCGTAAAAATGTTCGCCCGAGCGGGAAATTTTGACATGCTCAAAATGTCATGAATCAGCATGGAAAGTTGATTAGAAATTTTGCACATTTTCAAACTTTAAATGCGCGTGCGCGCGTAACTTCTTGTAAAACATGCCATTTTTAATCCATAGAAAGTTTGCCCTTAATATGACTTAAAAGTGTCAATACAAAATTACTTTTGGTTTAAAATCTATGACCAATCATTGAAATTCATAAAACGTTATATAATAAGTTTCTTGCACATCTACAGCTACAGGTCAATATTTTGACAAAGTTATACAATCTTATGTTGACATAGATGAGAGATATGTGACACACAAAAATCCGGGAAAGAAAGAAGAATAAAGATGAAAAAAAAAGATTTTTACAATAACAAGGGTTATCCGCAACTAAGTTGTGAATAACCAGTTATCCGCAACTAAGTTGCTGATAACCAATTATCTCCGAAAGTCATACTTGGACCTCCTGGCTACACAGTCTTATACAGTATATAACATTTACAACATTATTATTGAGAAGTTCATAATGTTCAAATGTTACTCCATCTATTTTACTAATCTGCAATATATTTCTTTTTTCACATGATTATACTCTCATCATTTCCAACCATTCTAACTCATTATAAACATAGAATTGTATGTACAGGATTACAAATGCGCTATTTTCAGTTATTTATAGTTGAATGTTTTCTCATGTTGGCACGTAAATCTGCACCAAGACGTAATTAAATATAAAAATAACTGCAGTTTCACATTAATGCTTACATATTTAATGCTATGACCACATAAAATGCTTGAAATAGAAATCATTCATATTTTTACTCAAAGGAATTAGCAATGCTGATATAACTATTTAATTAATGATTATTTTGAACTTAAGGTTTATCACAAATATACAAGATTTCTGAGGAACGTCATTACACAATGCATGGTGGGAAGGATTTGGAAGCAAATATTAAACTAGAAAGCCACTCCGAGAGTGCATACCTCTGCCTACTGTAAAATTCTCCTACATAAGATTTCTCCGGGAAAAAATATATATATTTATATATATTTGTGTGTGTCTTAATGCTGTTTGTGCTTTAGGCTAATTTCACTACAAGCATGTGTATGCGAGTTTAGTGTAATGGTTATGTAACAAGCCTTTCAATTAACAATAGCTTCAGTTGACTAACAATAGAACAGCAACGCGAAAATCAAACGAGTAAATTTGAAAAGAAATAGGTTTTTTAAACTACTCTCATCAAAAAAGGTGCACATTAAATCAAATTATGTTTTAAAATTACTAATCACCAATTATAACTCTTGCCTCTTCTACAAAAATGAAGTTTTTTGGACAAGTAGTTCTCGAGAAAATGCAATTTCAGTTTACTTGTTACTTTAAGACTGCTCGCTGGCTTTTGAAAAATTCTTTTAACACTAGCAGGTCTGAAAAGTATACTAAAAGTTGTCCAGAATTGGGACCATGGTTTAATGAAATGGTCCTTAACCACATATCTATCTGTTTATTTATTTTGGTAAAGCTCTTTAAATACTTTTTGAGTGATCCTGCTAACAAACAAACAAACAAACAGACAGACAGACAGACAGACAGACAAACAAACACATGCGATCGATTACAAATCCTATATGTATGCGTCATGACGTTATCTCCCAAATCCTTCCCACCATGCGTAACGCACGCTAATTGCCGTGTTGAAAGAATTCTTGACAAAGCAGTGTAGAACAGCAATAGAACATTTATTGTATGTCAAGCGCAAAAAAAGTATTCCTAAAAATAGAATTGTACGCTATTTCTAGAAACCAACTTTATGTTTATACTATAATAGGATTTTGTTTAATTTCTTGGACATACATTACAATCAATAAACACAAACTTAGTGAACATTTATTACATATAAAAGACAAAAACGTATAGGATTTTTTATATGTACTCTATTCTTTAAACAGCTATCAATTAATACAAAGTACTATATATCTTATTTTTGACATTTTATTATATGGAGATAGAGCAGACATTACAATTAAATATAAATATAGTCAACATTTACATGGAAGTAGAACCTCTACTATTATTGATTTTTTTAAAACATTTTATTAACAAGAGAATGAATTCTGTAATCCTAAGATATAAATTACAATACTCTGTTGTACAGTAAATCATACAAAGAAAGTATTTGTAAAATGAATATGATTTATGAAATACATAAATAACAATTAATAATTATTGTGTAAAAATAGAAACATATCTGTAAATAATACAAATTATAGCTGTATGCTAAAATCTATTTGTTGAAGTAACCTTCTATTAAAAGCAAACAAGTGATAAGGCTATAAATAGAACATGGTCAAAGTCTTCATTCATTTGTGTGATTATTCTGAGTATTTTTACAAATCATTGTGTATGAATAGGCTATTTTTACTTTACTTTTTACAATTATACACTTTATCAAAAACATTACCTAATTGCCATACTATATCTGTCAATATAATGCTCTGAAAATATATTTTGATACTCTATTAACGGAAAGTCATACTCACATTCGCCTGAAATCATTTGTAAAGTAGAACTTTTAGGACGTTCCTATTATGGGGACACTTTCCAGTAAAATGAAAATATATATGTTTAAACGCTATAGCTGACCTCTGTTAAGGGGACATTTGGTTGGACCTCTTAAAAGGGTTCTATTTTAATACCAAAAAGAAATATTATTATTATCAGTATGCCATTTTTTACACTGTTTTTTCTTTTAGATCTTGTTATAAATTTCCGAACAACATTTGTGAGTAAAGATGGAACAGTGATATACCATCCACCTCAAATTGCCATCAACTATCTCAAGACATGGTTTTTCATTGATCTAGTCGCTGCAATACCATTTGACCTAATTACTTTAATTGCCAAAATTGATACAGTAAGTATTTGTTAGTTTATTTTAGTTTAATTAAAAAGGCAAATTACTAAAAAAACGACAATGCTGTGAGTAGCTGAATCCCAATAGAGATACAAATAAAAGGAAAAAGTGAATTAAAAAAAATAGATTCAAACAACCAGAAAGAAATTGAAGAGCTTTCGGGTAGAATTAACCCCTATTCAGTGCAAGTGAGAGTACTTGGAAAGAAGTATGAAGAAAGAAATGTTTTTATAATAATAATAATATTGTTTGAACGGTTTACATATAGGAATAGTTTATTTTATTGACCCTATGTTTCTATACCTAATTTGGTTCTATTTCAATACCATCGCTGATAGATACCACATCATTCCATTCCTGTTCTTCTTAAGGTTGGAATGAAAATGCAAAAATAGATATAAAACAAAAGATACTTGACACTAAAACAAATTATTAGTTCATTTTTTTAACCAATATCAGGTAGTTAATTAAAAAATAAAGTGCACATGATCAGGCGTTACCAAACAACCAGGTGCCCAATCACAACCCAACAATTTTTCCTTTAGGTCAAAGGTTAAAAATTATCGCATTTATCCGATAATTATCTGATTTGAATGAGATAATTATCAGTTAATGATTCTTGAGCGGAATCGGTTAAACTCTGTTTCCACAGGCACTTTATTATCGGTAAATTTTTATCTGCTAATTATCAGTTAATTTTCTAGAGAATGTCATAGGATGTAATTGAAATTGTTTGTAACTACCGTATATAATACAGTAATTCAATTGCTCATAAAATACTAATAATTGAGAAAAGGTGTTTTTTATTTTCAGTTTTCTTTTAGACTTTTTATTAATAAACTGTATTCACATTTATAATATACTGCTTACGTCTAGATATTGACGTCAATTCTTTTCTGTTTGTATTTATAGTATTTTTTTAAATACATAAGAGAGCAAACTTAATCATTGTATTTAAAAAGCAAGTTTCTTGATCTTAAGAAAATACTGTCTTAAAAATTATTCCTTGATAAATAGAAAACCGAAGTTTCCTATTTTGATTAAGAGAACTGTCCGAACTTATGACTTTTTAAGTACAGTTTATCTAGAAATAGCACTCGAATGATAGCTAAACTGTAATGACCATTACAATGTGATTGCAATAACCCATTATCGACGATTTTCAACTCAGAGCCTACATCATTCTTTTACTAGTCATTGCAGAATAAATTTTCTCGCTATTAAAGATGACCAATCTTGATGAAGTAATCACTGATATTGCAGTTTACATTTTCATGAGTACTACTAAAGATAGTAGGATGAATATTAATAGCATATATCCACCAAGTATCGTGTAAAAACAGACACTACGATTGTGACAACGATTTAAGTATTCAGATCTTGTGTATTTGTTGCAAATTTCTCTAATATCTTACATTTAAAAATTATCATTATGATAATATTTAGTAATACACCTGATGCCATTAATAACAGATTAAATTAATAACATACATTAATAACACATATTACATTATTGTAATTTATATTGATTAACATTAAGAATGGGAAACTTAACATATAAGAAAGAAATATTAAAGAAATATAAGTATATTATATATTATATAATTAATTTTCAGAATATCACCCGTGTGGTTCAAAATTAATGTTTGGCGCCTGTGGTGTTATATTATACTGTATTATACTTTGATTACAAAGAAATGTATTTATTAAGAATGAGTACAGTATGTAACAAAAATATGAAATAAAAGTGAGTGAATCTCACAAAGAGAACAAAAAAACATCAAGAGTATTAGTGGGTATATTTATTAGTCAATTAGTAAAAATATATTTTATTTGGGTACATATAAAAAATAGTAACCAAAAGCTGAATGGCATTAAACAAATATTTTTTATAAAATTATAAACTTATAAATAACACTGAAATAACATTGAGAGAAATTTATTATTAATAATGACATTTATATAATATACTGTAAATGTCATTTTTACTGTTTTACTTTATCGTTTCGATTTAGCTTTTCGCTTTTTTTTGTATCTCTATTGAGATATCGCCAGTGATACCCACAGCATTTTCATTTTTTCAGTAATTTGCCTTTATAATAAATATATAAATCTTATTGCATTACTGTAGTATATCATAATATTAAAATAGTACTTGCACTCAGAAAAGGTTAGTACTACCCAAAAGCTCTGCAACTTCCATCTGGCTTTATCTTTTTGATTTAGCTTTTTTTGGTTATTTTAAAGTTGGGATAAAGATCCAGTCACTGATACCAACTGTATTGATGAACAATATTAAAATACATCAATAAAAAAAATAATGAATAAATTAAATCATTATGTTTTTATACAATTTTATACTAAACCATATATCTTGTTTCATTTTATTTTTGTTTCGTTTCATTTCGTTTATTTATTTTTTTCCACTCACTTATATATATATATATATATATATATATATATATAATTTACATTTTACATAACATATATTAAATGTGGGTGGATGGAGGTCACAGTAAGTTCACTGAACTTTAAGTCGTGACCCCCGTATGCCTATAAGTATACTAACATTGCTACAGAGTAGACTAAAATATAAATATATAATAGTGAAAGTACATAAAATCAAAAATAAAAAAAAATTTAAATTATAGAAGTTAAGATAAACCAGGCAATTATATAATATAATGATAAAAGGGATAATGATAACAATTAGAGTACAATATGAAATATAATTAAATATGGTATAATAACAAGTATAACGATACAATGTAGCGGAGATTATTGAATACCAGGGTGAAGGATTTAATGCCATGTATCACCACCAATTAAATAAGGATAAAAGATCGGCGAAAAATTATGTAGCATATTCTGACACCATTTTGTGTTTGAAATTAGATTTAAAACTAGAAAAGGAAGATTTCTGTTTAAGTTCATTTGAGAGTGAAGTCCAAAGTTTGGGACCAAAATAATAAATATAAAATCGTCGAGCCTTATTTCATTATATCTTCCATGTTTTTTGTTTGTTTTGTATCTATTTTATTTTTAAATTATTATATTATAATAATTATATAAAAATATAATATTATAATGAAAAAATTAAGACGAATATGTGGGAAATGTATGATAAGTAATCTAACAACCTTGCAATACTGTTTAATGTTTTTTTTATATGCCTTTCCGTATGTTTACATTTTATGTGTAGTTTTGCTGTAAATACAATATTTTCAGACTTTTGGCTGCTTTTTGTAAATTTGTTACACCTGAATAAGTAAATAAAAATCATGTATGGTATGAACTGTATTTCAACTGTTAGTTACAGTTCATAATTACAGTAAATAGCAGATATTATATTAAAATATCAATATGTGTGACAATCAATACGATCTTCATGCTGAAATATCATCTTCACCATCACACTATCAACAACAATCTTTATTTATTCACAAAAAAGTACAGCGTACAAGATAAAACACTAGTTCACCAAAACAAGGTGTTTTTCCATGAATTCATGGAAACAGATAAAATATATATACAGGCAGCATTTGTCTGCTTTTTCTCAATTTTGTCCAAGTACACTCACTTGTACTGATGAAGAGCTAGTGTTGCTCGAAATCTCTGCTCTAATTTTTCTGGCTGTTTTACTTTATCATTTTGATTTAGCTTTTTTCTTATTTGTATCTTCATTGAGATCCATGCCACTGATACCCACAGCATTGCCATTTTGTATCTTCATTGAGATCCATGCCACTGATACCCACAGCATTGCCATTTTGTATCTTCATTGAGATCCATGCCACTGATACCCACAGCATTGCCATTTTGTATCTTCATTGAGATCCATGCCACTGATACCCACAGCATTGTCATTTTGTATCTTCATTGAGATCCATGCCACTGATACCCACAGCATTGTCATTTTGTATCTTCATTGAGATCCATGCCACTGATACCCACAGCATTGCCATTTTGTATCTTCATTGAGATCCATGCCACTGATACCCACAGCATTGCCATTTTGTATCTTCATTGAGATCCATGCCACTGATACCCACAGCATTGCCATTGTGTATCTTCATTGAGATCCATGCCACTGATACCCACAGCATTGCCATTTTGTATCTTCATTGAGATCCATGCCACTGATACCCACAGCATTGCCATTTTGTATCTTCATTGAGATCCATGCCACTGATACCCACAGCATTGCCATTTTGTATCTTCATTGAGATCCATGCCACTGATACCCACAGCATTGCCATTTTGTATCTTCATTGAGATCCATGCCACTGATACCCACAGCATTGTCATTTTGTATCTTCATTGAGATCCATGCCACTGATACCCACAGCATTGCCATTTTGTATCTTCATTGAGATCCATGCCACTGATACCCACAGCATTGCCATTTTGTATCTTCATTGAGATCCATGCCACTGATACCCACAGCATTGCCATTTTGTATCTTCATTGAGATCCATGCCACTGATACCCACAGCATTGCCATTTTGTATCTTCATTGAGATCCATGCCAATGATACCCACAGCATTGCCATTTTGTATCTTCATTGAGATCCATGCCACTGATACCCACAGCATTGCCATTTTGTATCTTCATGGAGATCCATGCCACTGATACCCACATTATTGCCATTTTGTATCTTCATTGAGATCCATGCCACTGATACCCACAGCATTGTCATTTTGTATCCATTGAGATCCAGCCACTGATACCCACAGCATTGCCATTTTGTATCTTCATTGAGATCCATGCCACTGATACCCACAGCATTGCCATTTTGTATCTTCATTGAGATCCATGCCACTGATACCCACAGCATTGCCATTTTGTATCTTCATTGAGATCCATGCCACTGATACCCACAGCATTGCCATTTTGTATCTTCATTGAGATCCATGCCACTGATACCCACAGCATTGCCATTTTGTATCTTCATTGAGATCCATGCCACTGATACCCACAGCATTGCCATTTTGTATCTTCATTGAGATCCATGCCACTGATACCCACAGCATTGCCATTTTGTATCTTCATTGAGATCCATGCCACTAATACCCACAGCATTGTCATTTTGTATCTTCATTGAGATCCATGCCACTGATACCCACAGCATTGTCATTTTGTATCTTCATTGAGATCCATGCCACTGATACCCACAGCATTGCCATTTTGTATCTTCATTGAGATCCATGCCACTGATACCCACAGCATTGCCATTTTGTATCTTCATTGAGATCCATGTCACTGATACCCACAGCATTGCCATTTTGTATCTTCATTGAGATCCATGCCACTGATACCCACAGCATTGCCATTTTGTATCTTCATTGAGATCCATGCCACTGATACCCACAGCATTGCCATTTTGTATCTTCATTGAGATCCATGCCACTGATACCCACAGCATTGCCATTTTGTATCTTCATTGAGATCCATGCCACTGATACCCACAGCATTGCCATTTTGTATCTTCATTGAGATCCATGCCACTGATACCCACAGCATTGCCATTTTGTATCTTCATTGAAATCCATGCCACTGATACCCACAGCATTGCCATTTTTCAGTAATTTGCTTTTGGATTTATACAGAATATACAAAAACATTTAAAAACATTATTGAACAATTGTTAAAAGAACAAATTGACATTAATTGTAACATTTTGAACCGGGCCCCACCCTATTAGAGATACTGCATTAATAGTTTTAAATACTCAGGTTTAGGAACATAAACATTTACATCTCTATGTCTACTCTAATTGAAATCATTAGTTTTAACTGAATTTGATGGATAAATGGGTTCATGCCCTGTAAAAATCTTATAAAACATAAAATGGGGATTTTATGTAATATAGAAAATGTACCAGAAAGTAAGTAAATATTTTAGAATAGCAGCAAATAATAGAAAACTATAATGTCATATTTTGATTTATCAACTTTCAAATCACAAATTTCAAAACTTTAATTTTAATTCAAAACTAAATCTAATTAATGCTCAATGATTAAAACTTCTTTTATCTTGTTTCAAAATCTCAATTATTTATGTTTTAACCTTTAAATGTGCTTACTTTAATTGTGTTAATTTGATTTTGATAATTTTAGGTTCAATTTTATATTTTCTTTTGTCCATTTATATACTGTATTTTGTTTACATTTATGTAGTTAAGAACCGAACCACTTTGGAAATCAGTACATTGTATTGAAAGTGTATTTCAGAATAAAGAAAGATTAAATAAATAAATAAAATGATTTAAAAAAGATTATATTGAGTGAACTGTTAATCTGTTGTCTTCTATTCTAAACTATTTATAAATACGTTATGTACATCTTTGATTTAAACAAAACTATAATAAATATGATTTTAAAGATAAATTGTAATTCCGATACCTTCTAAAGGCATTATATACTTTAATTTGCAAAAATGGAACTAGTTGCTTTTAGCAAGTTTTGGATTTTCTCTTAAGCATCTATATGTCCCCATTATTCAAAGCATGGCTGACATGTTTATGATCAATTTATTATACCAAATGCAATAATACTGAATAATGTCGAGTTTACAGGCAGGATAATTCCTACAGTCTTTAGAGAATAGATCCTGTAGTCGCACACAATATACGAGACATCTAGTGTAATTAGCTTCTTCTTCCTTCGGTTTCAGTATACAGACAGCGGCGCTGTATATATTTCTAAGAAATCTAAATATGGTAGTCTGCTGTTTACTTTGTAATCCTATATTTATAACAATTTAGCAAACAGGGATGTTTCTTATTTTAACTGTGATTAGGTGGCATTTAGAAGAAAATCTTCATGGAATTGTTAAAACAGCCGTTAGATTTTGTTGTTTTATTTCGATATGTGCAGTGAATTCTTTCTGATAATGTAGTAATCCTTAAATATTGCTCATGATAACCTTTTATTGTAAGTCTTAGAAACTTGCTATTATATTCGTTGTTATAGAACGTATATGCAGCCTCTCAATGTGATGTACATACATTTAAGACCATGTTTCCGCAGCCAAAACAAACTTAATTTTTTAACTAATAAAGTGCGTATGATCAGTCATTACCAAACAACGAGATCCCCAATCACAACGCAACAATTTGTCCTTCAGGTCAAATATTAAAAATTATTCGTAAACTTTTCTTGAGTGGAATCGGTTCAAGCCCGTCTCCACATGCAGTTCACTGCCCATTTTCATTTTATTTCTTAGAATTTTTCTGTAATATCCTTATCGGGATGTGTGTCCTCGCTCCTCACCTCAAGATATGTTTGATTGTTTCTAGGTCCAGCCCGATTGATCTGACCTACTTTGTTCCTTGATCTTCGGTCGTCACAAATTGAAAGCTTACCAATATTAGAATTTATAAAGAAAAATAATTATAATAATGATTCTTTATTTTTTCTTCAAGGTTTGGGGAAATATTGGGATGTTAAAGATCGTAAGACTTCTGCGCTTGCTACGAGTCAAGATAGATCGGTATTCTCAATACAGTGCCATAGTTTTAGCGTGCCTTACCTTTGGTTTCGGTCTTCTAGCACATTGGTTAGCTTGTATTTGGTATGTAATAGGACGAAAGGAAATTGATAAGCATTTGAATGCTACAACGCCCTGGGAGATAGGTATGATATTTGTAATTTTAACTTTAACTTTTCCTGTTTTTTTTATTTATTAAATTTATATTATTTAATATTATTGTAAATATATTATAAAAAAAATGTTGACTAATAAATTGAATAAATAAAGTACTTAAAGATATATTGTCCCCTGAAAAAAGTAATTTTTACAATTTTTTGGCTGAATATGCCATTTTAATGTCATATAATGGTTATTCACTTTGACCAAAAATTGGCTTGAAAAAAATAATTATTTACCCGAAAAAACTTTAATATATAGCAACCAATAGGTTTTTGGTTGAATTTAATAATTTATTATTCATTCATTCATTTTATAAGTGAAAACATTTTTGTTTTCTACGGAAGTGATTAACTTTTTAAAACTACAAAATGACCTATTAAAAGTCTGATTTTATTAATCTTCATTTTTCATGTTTTTTGGAGGACAATACATCTTTAAAGAAATATTTTTTCACGTAGGATGGATAAACGAACTTACCGAATCACTAGGTCAAACGAGCGATGCTAATCTGACGTTACAGAGTAAATATGTCACTGCATTGTATTACACATTAAGTAGTATGACAAGTGTCGGATTCGGCAACGTTTCAGCCAACACTGATGCTGAAAAGATTTTTACAATTATTGTCATGATTATAGGAGGTAAGATATTACAGTATAGAAATAATGAAAGTTAATGAGTGCAATGGTACAAATAATTTCATGTGAAAGATGAAATGTTATATAATATAACAAATTTTCATCTTCCACTGAATAAAATTATTTGTTCCATTGCACAAATATACAACATTCATTGTTTGTTTTGTGACATACCTAGGTCGAGATGAAAATGCACTGCTCCAATTTTGGAAGCGGAGTGAACCATTATAGACAGCATGCATTACATACAACAGCCTAGCCTTGTGTGACGGGTGTGGTCACTCACTGTGTAACAAAAATAAATGTGCAAAACAAAATTGCAGTAAAAATAATAATATCCTGGATTTATAAAGCACCTAATAATACTCATGTGTAATTTGCATTCTCGATGATGTAATCAAGAGTTCAACAGAGTATTTATTAAATATCATGTGACCCACAATCCTCCAATCAAATGTGTTTTTTCCACAGTAATTTAGTATTTAAATAATTAAAATTGTCCTTATTGAATGAAACATGTCATCTTTTATAGTATGACAATATTCTTTTAATTTTCATGAAAATTAAATGCAGTACTAGATTTGACTGGCTAAAGCAACTAACCATGTAATAATTTGAATGTCTAGTCCATACAATGCTATATTAAATGTCATCTGCCTATAAAATGACCTATACTTGTATGATATTCTATTAAATAAAATCCATTTTTTAGTTAACTTTAATTATTAATTTCAATTTTAACTGAACTTCTGAGAAAGCCTTTTAAATTGACATCTTAGGTTTGCTTGTCAAGTATAGCAAGTGCTTATTCAAACAGGCAGCTCAACAATAATTGAACAAGGCATTTGTTTGTTTGTTTTTTAGGTACTCAAGCAACATACCAGAATAACCCATAAAGCTGAAACAGCTTATTTCCAATGGGGTCCTTATTAAAGTTACAAAAACATAGAAAATTTACTTAGATATTATAAAGGGGGGCTTTATTTGAGTGAATTAGGTAGACTAGATGGTACGCTCGCTTCGCTCGCGTACCATCTAGGTCGTGCCCACAGATGGTTCTCGAATACATAATAATTTCAGCGTTAAAAAACTGGCGATTTCAAATGTACGTACAATAATACATGTCGTTTACAGGAACGAAAATAGACACTGATTTATGTTCTCAAACTAAAATTAGCACACTCAGAATTACTTCCGAAAGAGAAACTTGTCACAAAATGAGACCAATTGTTTAAGTCAAATTTAAACAAACTTAATTTGTGTTTTGTATGTAACATTAGGGGTGAGGGATGGGGAAGAGGATGGGTGCAAAGAGGAACAATTTTTAAATGTATTAAATATATTCTTTATCCATTTAGTAACGAAATATTAATTGTTTTCATGTTTTACAAATAATATATCACTAAACACAGTAAAACATTGCTATGTAATACTTTGTTGAAACTATCACCGTCCTAGTCGATTGAAATAGTATAGTACATGTAACGATACATCACTACGACGTGTATGTTTATATAATGTAAAACAATTTGTGAAAACCACCTCTATTCGGGGAAAATCATAAAATCGACTTAATCGTCAATAAAAATTAAATTATCTAACTCAACTTTATTAGTAGGCCTAATGGTTTTCAATTGTTTCTTAGAGCCAATTCATACTTAAGTTGGTTCCTACCCTACCCACCAAAGTTGTTCTGCGTTTAGGGGATTTGATGCACCGTAGGCCTATCCTCTACTGGCTTTACAACGCTACTCATGCCAGTGAGGGAAGGGTGATGATGTGGGTGGTTTAAATGCAATAATAAAGATTTGTACATAATATACGGCGACTGAAAACGCTAGCTCATTATCAGTTAAAAAAATTATATCCAACCTCTGCAGCACAGATTGAAAAAAAAAAATGGATCGAATTTCTGTTATGAGTATATACAGTACTTGCCTTTACGATGCCTGAGGGAATAGACACTTGTGGAACAGAGATTGGAATGTTCCATTCATCGCAAATCAATACATTTGTATAAACGTATATTAAATCTATCAAAATAGTATTTTAAAAAAAAAATCGGCCTGTCTTCAACATTATGATGCTGTACTCGAGCTGTTCAACCGGTTTTCAGCCATTAAAAACAATTATCGTAGGAGGAGATAGGAAAATGCGAAGCATCCTCGTATTATTGTCTGCGGGTATTTTTTAAGACGGACATCCATTAGACAGTGTATACCACGATCGAAAAACACCCCTATTTGGGGCAAATCGTTGAACCTAAATTCGTTTTAATCGTCAATAACTAATTATCGAACTCAATTTAATTAGTAAACAGGGTTACATCTGGTGGTTAAAATCAGTACCGAAAGTACGAACCAACTTTATATACCATCGAGTAAACATTCTAGAAATAACGCGCGATTTACCGAATTTTGCCCTTACGTAAATTTATATATAGATACAAGTATTTCAAGCTGTTTTTGTTTGTTACAGCGCTTAGCCATGCAGCTGTTTTTGGTAATGTGACAGCCCTGATCCAGCGTATGTATGCAAGACGAGCACTGTATCACTCCAAGTGCAAAGATTTAAAAGATTTTATCCAATCTCATAATATTCCTTTGGACTTGAAGAATAGGATGCAGGATTACTTTCAAACATCGTGGTCAGTTAACATGGGTATCGACACAATTGAGGTAAAGATAACTAACGCTCTGTCTACACTATCAAACTAGTTTTGACAACAAAGTGTGATGTGCCCAAATATGGTAGTGATATGCTCAAATATGGTAGTGATATGACATCCTCATGTCCATATCATCAGTTTTTTTTCTCGCATATAGTTTGATAGTGTAGACAGGGCTTATAAATACCACACTTGAAAGCTAAAACTACCCGAAAACTATACTTTCCTTAAGGTTCAAAAGGTGCCAAATTATTTGTTACCATTGAAAACAACAAATTGTAGTAAAAAAACCTATATAATATGTAATACATTTAATACCAATATACATAAAGACTTTAGAAAATGTCTTATCTTATAAAAATACATGTCAAAAAGCATTTTCGCTTTAACTTTCTGAACATTACTTTATGGATACCGGCGCTATACAAGTCTTATTGATTGATTATTTTTGCAGATGTTACAAATGTTTCCAGAGGAGCTGCGTGCAGACATCTCAATGCATCTTAACAGAGAAATTCTCTCTCTTCCAATATTTCAAGAAGCAAGTCAAGGCTGCAGAAGGTACAGCACTCTTTATATTTAATGTTCTTAAAATTATACAAAATAAGGACTTTTTATCAATTATTAAAATATTTTGTTTCATCCATTTTTGTTGATGCAATTTCCATCACTTAAACGTGGTTCCCACTAGCGACTCAACGTAACGCAACATACGCAGCATAAGCAATGCCCTTCCAATAATTGTTTTTGCCATTGCCTGCATGAAATCAAACCTGCTTAGTTACGAGTTAAAATTAGTTGCTGTAGACTTTAACCAACCTAGTTCATCCCACGTACTTGGCTATGTGCTGTTTTCCAGTGTTCTTGCCTTGCATTTTGTTGCATGAAATCAAACTGATTTGATTTCCTGCTGCGATGTTTGTTTCACTGTTGCGTAGTCGGTTCCCACTTGTGATTATGTAATACGGCACTTTGCATCGTTATGTTTCTGCCTTACGTTGCGTTCTAGAGAGAACCACGCTTCACAACCATCATGCTTTATATAATTAAAACAGGCCATGTTACAAATAGACAAATTTGATTTACATTTAACAGTTTGATTATTTATTTTGCTTTTATCGTTCACCATTAAGAATATATCAACATTTTTAAAGCGACAATTTAAACTAAAATGATATTTATTAAAGCGACTTGAATGAGTGTTCCATTCATTTTACCATATTTTATTCTCATTCAGCGAATGTCCAATTTTTATGTGATTAAGATTGTTTAGATTACCAAAGCTAATGACTTTGATACTTCATACACTGAGTATAATGTCAAAGGTCAAAATGGAGAGAGATGAGAAATAAATGTATTCATTAGAAACCTATGAATGAATATGCCAACCTTTAGGCCATTTTTACTTCTGGAAAGAAATATTTAAATTAGAAACATGTGACGTAGATTCTGTAGATGTATTTCGGAAACAATCAATTTAGTTAATTGTTTATAGAGGCAAGGTCTTTAGATAATTTATCTTCATTCTTGCCTTAAAATATAATAACAATGCAATCTATATTTTGTATCAATATTATAATTGAAATAACAGACATATAAATGAATTTGGTAAAGGAATAATAAAGTCCGATACACTTAGAAGCATTCTTCCACCTGTTCTTGACATTAGCAGAACCCTGAGGTCTGCGAGTAAGCCTCTACTCAAAATCCCGTTTGGTCGTACAGAAAGATTTAGATCTTCACCAGTCCCTTTTTTAGTCCGACTCATTAATGATGAATATTGAATAGGCTGGCACTATTTTAACTTACAGGTGGACCAATTTTAATGTGGTAAATTATTATTATTTTTTTTTTTTTAAACTAGTTTTACCTTTTATACATAATGTATTTATATATTTTTATCAAATTTTGTAAAATACTACTTTTCAGCCTTTTGGCTGCCGTTGTATTTTGATGTCTTTTTATGAATAAATATACCTAAATGATGAATTATTCTGAGTAGTACAATATTAGTGTAATATTAAATTGAAAACACTTCATGAACCTTGGATTTGTTTAAACCAGGTTTGATATCTAGTTGAATGAATTGATTAGTGAAAAATACTGTGAATTACCTGGGGTATATACTCAGTATTTGCCAAACTTTACAGAGTCCCATACCAAGTACTGTAAGTGTCTCCCTCCTCCACCATTTTAGACCCGCCAATGGCATTGAACATTGTTTCTACACACTTCAACAGGAGACATTACACAACAGATCAAACTACTCCACTTAAAATGCATTTAAACCTTCAAAAAATACAAATTTAGAAAATAAAATACCAAGACACCACCTGCTCCAATCTTCTATTGATAATACCAGACCCTTTCTTCTTCCGACAACCCGCTTCCACAGGGTTCAGTCCTGAACCATGTAGCAGCTGGCCTAAAAAAAACTCCCTAAAATCACACTTTTTTATTAATAACATTGCTTAACAATAACATTTAGTTTTAGTTATCTGCAATGCGCCTTGAAATTTGTTGATAAGGTGCAATTTAAAATGGTTTTATATATGTATTTTTATATTCCCCATAATTTTTTTCCTGTAATTTTGTCAATATGTTGCTTATTCTCTTTTCAATATTCTAATGATAGTATAAATTGCTAATACTTAGCTCACCTTTACTTTACTTTACAGGTCATTGTCTTTACGGGTTAAAAGTGCATTCTCTGCTCCAGGAGAATATCTTATTCACAAAGGAGACGCATTGAATATGATATACTTTGTTCTAAATGGATCCCTTGAGGTGTTAAGATCAGGAATGGTTGCCGCAATTCTAGGTAATTAGTGACCATGGAAGAGTGTTTCTTCTCTTCCCTGATTATGAAGGCAGCTATGTGAGAATATGTGTTGATTATGAGTTGATTATGGAGAAAATGGAGTTGAAATGTTTAACAAGGTGGAGCCAGAATTTCCACGAATACAAATATTCTCCTCATTTAACAAATATAAAACATTCATTATTTTTAGTTAAACGTACTTATTTTTAAAAATTAATCCGCTGTTTCCATCTTCAATCAATGTTAAAGGCTTGATGGCATGCTAGGTCATTCAAAAAGGCAGCACTCTGATTTTTGCCACATTAGAGCTGTTACATACACAGCAAAGATGCCCAGCAATCCTTAGCCTCATTTCTCCCAAAATTCTCAGGATTTTTACAAAAAGGTGACTGTGCAATAGTTTCAAGATAGGAGGTGCTGTTCGATTTCTAAAGTAATGGTGTTAACAAAACTATTTTCCCTACGCGAAAAAAATTTTTTTTTTACAAAAAAAAGGGAAAAAAGTACTATTTAACGACTGTTAAATAGTGCACACTATTGCATGCCATGTGACCCACAATCGTCTAATCAAATGACAGGAATTCATTTAGGTTTTATATAAAATCATTTTAATAGAACCCTTAAATATAAAATGTATAAATATTCACTTTTCAGTTCAGTAGAACTAATACTGGACAGCACATGATATGAAATTAACCAATCAAATGGCATGGTTGTGTAGAATTTAGCAGAATTTTTACTAGTCATCGTCAGTATAAGTAAAGTAACTATTAGAGTTTTTTTAAAGCAATTTAAAAATGTCTTTGATTTATAACTACACTATGATGTTAGAATTATATTATTTGGTTGCTTAATATTACAATGCATAAACTGAATATGTTGATTGTCTATGTACTTTTTTCTGACGTTTAGTTTGATTTCAGCGAATTTTCCTTCATTACAATGATTACAGATAAGATATTTACATAATGACCCAGTTGTAAGCAATAGCAAAGTGTTATGCTTTTAGAATCTGTAGGATTACTATAAAACAGTTAGTGACACCTATAGCTTCGTGATTAAGATTCTTGCCTAGTAATTTCATGACCCTGGGTTCAATTCTCTGGTTCTGATCATATAAAACTGTGCTGATTTTCTTATGAATGAAATAATTATTTGATTTATTTATAATAAAAAAAATAAATACATTTTTTAATCTAATTTTTAAATAAATTTGCTGAATTGAGAAGAACTCATTTTTGCCTGTATTATGTTGATAAATCAAAGAAAAAAATTAAGTAAAAAAAATTCTTCAATGGCAACTAATACTATTAAATTATACTATACATAATTCTTAATACATTTAATTATGTATTAATCTTAATAAATACATCTAATTAAATGAATAATATAATATTGATTGATTTTAAAATGTTTATGTTGTTAATTATTGTATACAATATAATCTATGCCTTGATAATTATTATAGTATTTATTAGGAATATTTGAGTTGAATAAAATGAGTTTTAAATTTGTTTATCAAAGGTAAAGGAGACCTGTTTGGCTGTGACCTTTATGACACAGACTCAATCATCCAATCAAATGGTGACGTTCATGCACTAACATATTGTGACATTCAATCAATATCAAGGTAACATAAAATATTAAGACATTTTTTATTTATTTATCCCTTTTTATGGTCTGATAAATGTGTGTATCTAATTATGCTGAGCACTTTTATTTCAGTGAGTAAGAACACTACACTACTTTCTGTGACAGAAAAGTGTGATGTGCCCAAATACGGTAGTGATATGCCCAAATATGGTAGTGATATGCCATCATCATGTCCATATATGGGCACATAACATTTTCTGTCACATAGTTTGATAAAGTAAACAGAGCTTTAGATATATAAATTTAAATTGTATCTAAACAAATTTTTTTTTAAATTTTTTATTTAAAATTAGGAATAGCTAACTGCATTAAAAATATGTCTCCTGATGATTTTTATGCTCAATGAGGCAAATAATTATAACAATATTTGTTGCAAACGGGGAGTAAACATACATGTCTACTAATTTCAACTCTAAATCAACATTTATGATTATTTTATTCAATCAATCTTTAGTGTTTCATGTGGCTTTGAAGTGTTTATTTATCTCCAGTAAATTATAATTATAAATAGATCATATAATATCACTTGAATAAAAGGTAATTTTGATAATCATATGGTACTTATCATATCATATGTTCTATCATCATCAATTCCTGGGTGTCGTTTGCAGAAATGCATACAATAAGGTTTTGTCTCTCCATCGTTCTAATACAAACATACTTACTAGTATGATGAAATCCTTCCATGGTTTGATCTGTTAACAATAATAAACTTATAATCTAATGTTGTAATAATGTATTCGAATGAAGAATATGTTGTTTGAAGGTTTGCATGACAAAAATTTATATGTTGATATAAAGTTTGCAGTGCACCACATGTTTAGTTCTGAAAATAACTGTTGATTATGGATCCTTCACAAAGAATCCTAACAGACCTGAAACAGTGGAATACATATTTCCAAACCCAGGTCTGTTAAGATTCTCTGTAAAGGCAGCGTGGAAAGGAGATGAGAGGGTACCCAGGCTTGGCCTAAGAGGTTAAGAAATGACATACGCCGCCAATGGTTTGACTTTTCAATTCAATACAAACATTTCATTCAAAACATTTCATTCAAAACATTTCATTTAAAACATTTCATTCAAAACATTTTGTTCAAAACATTTCATTCAAAACATTTCATTCAAAACATTTCATTCAAAACATTTCATTCAAAACATTTCATTCAAAACATTTTATTCAAAACATTTTATTCAAAACATTCAATTCAAAACATTCAATTCAAAATTTTTCATTCAACATTTCATTCAAAACATTTCATTCAACATTTCATTCAACATTTCATTCAAAACATTTCATTCAAAACATTTCATTCAAAACATTTCCTTCAAAACATTTCATTCAAAACATTTTATTCAAAACATTTCATTCAAAACATTCAATTCAAAGGATTCAATTCAAAACATTTAATTCATATCGATGCATTTCATTCACGTATTTCGTCAAAAAATTCATATAATTGAAATGTTGCATAAACGGGTTCCATAGTTGATAATATGATGTGTTATTATTTCAAATGTATAGGCAGAGTTTAATTGAAGTGTTGCAGAATTACCCAGAATACTTAGGAAAATTTAAAGAAGAAATTGCAAGAGATTTAACCTTTAACCTCAGAGAAGGGGCAGACTATGAGGTAAGAATACTTCATGCTTTAAGCTATGTTTATGAATTATTAATATTGTTTAAAGGTTTGCATGACGAATAAACACTAGTAAAATCAGCTTTGTAGTACACCATGTGTTTAGAAACATGAATTGATTAAATTTGAGAATATCTTGACGATACAGTCGTAGTATAACTTGAAAAGCTGCCTTTACAAGTGAAATGATATATGTAGTATAACAAGATATAATATTGCAGCACTTAATTAAATTTATTGATAATCCTGTATTATATTAATATTCTTTATATATTATTTCATTTTTTGACAGAGTGATAAAATATCATTCGGGAATTTAGAGAAGAATGTTGCACGGAGTAGGTTGCCGTCAATAAATGAAGATGATGAGACACGTGGAACAATACCTACAAGAACGAATAACAATGACACGAAAGAAACCAGCTTCAAGGAGAAAGGGGTTCATTTGGAAGTAAACACATGTAATTCCAGTGGCCTTCCCCCGGAATTAAGTCCAAGGTGAGATTGTGTTCAGATATCATAACTTACAAAATTAAAATATCTGGAGTTTATTTATTTTATTATCATTTTCATTATTAATTATATGATTATGATTATTTGTTGTCTTTTGAAATCTTTATGGAAAAAAAAATTTAAAAAAATCTGGAGAATTTATGAATGCATAGCCAAACAACAGAGCCGCACTATCAAACCATAGAGGGTGCTATCTTTATCTTTATCAGTCATCTTTGGAGGTTTTAGTATATTTTGTAGATAATACTAAAATGAGTCATACATTTTGGTCCTCAAAAGTGCAATGGACTTTCAGATTTGACAGTATAGTTACTTCTATTTTGTGTGCTGCCTATGTTTTTGAACATAATTTGAAACATTGAAGCAAAAAATTATTGGAGTTCTTTTATATTCCCTAAAGTATTTGTATTTTTTAAGTACTATAGTGATGACAATTTGAATTGTTTAATGTTACAATCAATAACTGATTATTAGTACACTATTACTACTATTTTTTATTGAAATGGTGTTTTGAAATGAAGATAGAATCATAAAGTTATATCATAAATTTCCCTTACTAAATTACTAAAATTGTTAAAACCATATTTGTTATTCATTGGTATTTATTCATAAACAAAAAGATCAAATCATATAGCAGCAAAAATTCTAAATTATGTTAATTTACAAATATGTATAAAAATGGTTGAAATCACTGCTATAGGTCATAAAAAACAAATTTAACATCAAAATACATATATGAATATTTTCTTATTTTCAGAGTGGTTGATGGAATTGAAGATGAAAAACAGTACAAATGCCAGTCTTTTGAATTTCATGATTCTGTATATCCGCGTCGACGAAGCTCTTCTCATCCTGAGAATCCTAAGGGACTCCTTGAACATTATGATAATGATATGCAAATGAGTTTTGTATCACCCCAACTTGCAGTTCACAGGTCGTGTTCAACTGAATCAATGAATACAGAAGAACTCCGGCATGAAATTGAATCCACACGGAATAGTGTAGAGAGGCTGGATAAACAGGTATGGAACTGTTGTGTACAATGAATAGACAATTGACTGGTTCTTTAATACATAGATAAAAGAATTAAAATAATAATGGGTTTGAAAGATTGAAGAAAGGCTTTTTATATTTTATATTCAATTATATTTAAATAATCCTGCCTCATTGTTTTATAATTAAATCTTTATCCTGTGTTTATGTGCGTTAATATACAAATAATTCATGTTTATGAATTGGATGGTGAGAATATTTTATGTGTTGAAAAATTGACTGCTCTATTTTTGCAGAGCCAAGTCATTTTTTCAACCAGTGAAATATTCTCTCCGTTCAACGAATAAAAAACATTCATTATTTGTTGAACATACCTACTTTATTCAATTTATCCATCGTAAATCATTGACAAAATGCTAGTCTGGAAAGGTAGGCATAAAAGGCAGTACTCCAACTTTAGACATGGAGTAGAACAGTTATAGATGGTGCGAACAGCATGATGATTTACCAACACGACCAATCAATGTTGAGTCGCAAAAAATCTCAAAATGTTTACAGAAAGCTGAACATGCATTAGATATCACTTTTTCGTTAAGTAGGGCTAATTTTAAATGCCATGTGATACTTATTAACCAATCAAATTGCAAGAATACAATCAGGTGTGAAAAATAAATTATAAAATATAAATTCATAAATTATCACATCACATTTGTAGTTAAAAACTGATAATTGAAATGTGTCCTTTTTTCATAGTTAAGTGATTCAATTTAATATAATTAAATTAAATTCAAGGGATAATGTTGTACTATATATTTTTTTTCTAATTTTAGGTTTTTAGTCTGAGTCAAGACGTGACAAACTTGAGTCAGGATTTAAAATCCATTTTAAGACTTCTTCATGTTATCTCACCGTTACCTGCGTCACCAAATAGTCCTGACGCAATTGGAACAAATCATCTGCAAACTCCTCCTAAAGTGTTGACTGTTAAAATTGAACAAAGTGGAAACCAAAGATATGAAGATATTATCCATGTACAAAGACAGGATGGACTCTTAGAGACCAGTATTGGTAGTGGCATCTTAGCAAGTCAGGACAATAAAGAGCCAATACCAGAAAAACAATGCAGTAAAAACCCCACCAATGTTACACTACTTCCGCATCCGTCTGAAAGAGTGGAATTAGGGAGACCAATGACATCTACAAAGTCTAGAGAAGATGATTCAGGGCAGTATGATTCAGAAAATGGCACAGAACTTTAGAAGTCTTCAGTGGCAGAATGAATTTGATAAGATTTCAGAAGTCTTAAGTTACGAGTAGTCGACAAGACTTCAGTAGTCTTTGATTGCATTAGTTTAATCGATATAACATTTTGCTGACATCCATGTACAATTTATTTGTTCTTTCAAAAATTGGCTGAAAGTTTTTTTTAATGATATTGCAGCATTTAAGTTACTTCTCATCGGTAATAGAAAGCTGAAATATCATCACATTGGCACAATGAAGAGGCATATGCTTACTCTCTAAAACCATGTAAACACATGGTTAGCGTGTGTATATGACATGTACACACATATAACACCTTGTGACCTTATGTGGCACGCATGAAAATATCAGGGGTAGGATTATACCCCATAATGGGCTTATAATCGCATATGCACATATCATAAGCTTACAGTAGCATACAAGCCGGATTCAAAATTTTATTTTATTTTGTGATTTCTAATGACAATTGAACTAGTATAATATTAAAATTGCATTTGTAAACAAATTCTTTATATATCTCTTTTATTATGCAATTATAAATTAAAGAACAAACACATTGAGAAGATGTATGATTATTATTATTATTATTATTTTCCATCAAAATGTTGTTTTATTTTAGTAAAATTTACAATATACTTTTTAACAATATACAGTAGGTTGAATTGAACAAATAGAAGACCTGTGTAATGCTCACAATTTGCCATTTGTTTTTTCTATCAATGCTATATTATTTATTTAGGGTATTTTTGTATGTGTAATTCATTATTATAAATTATAAATGTTAAAATAAAATGCAGACATCCTTGGTCTAATATTGCAAGATTTGCATCACTGTAAAAAAATATGTATATTTTTCAATATTTACTAATACTGTATAACAAAACTTTCATATATTTTTATGTTTAAATGCTTGTGGTTTGCCATCATTGTAAATTGTATTTGTAATATTTGAAAAAAAAAAGCAATTTTATATTGATTATGAAATAGACATTACATTACTAGCACACTTTGTTTGTATATAGTTTATACATATATAATTGTATTTTCTGGTTAAATTTTTTTAAACGCCCATCAAATAAATGTGTGTGTATCAATGCAGGGACATTCGTGAGATAAAGAGAGGCAGTTCTATTATTTTCAAGGGGTGTTTTTTAACATTTAAAAGGTTTGTATTTCAATTAAAAAACCACCTCTTTAAAAATTGAACAGTTACAATTATTAAAGACATCATATCTAAATGATTACAATTTTTTTTTCAAATAAAAAATATTTAACTAAAATTCTGAATAATTGATTTAGTATAAATTGTATTCAATCTTTCAATAATTGAATATTGTATTAAAAACAAGTATTATTTTAAAGATAATTTTAACTTGCTTTTTTACACAATTTTCTTTTACTGTGCAAAATAGATGATATATCATATGTTACTGCTTTTAATAATGCAAACAAAAATTGTTTTTATGTCATTTTTGTATGTAAGTTTTGCAATATTTATACTTATTAACTTGCACTAAAAGGCAAAGACTAAGTGGTCATACATATTTTATAGTCAAGGATTTAAATATTTATCAGACCTCTTTATTATGAGGTCATGTTGTTGTTCATCGGACTATAAAACAATGGTGTTTTTATCACTCTTGAATTGAAACTAAATGCTCATTCTGCAACGTTTGTAGATCACGACCTAAATTAGCTGTGACCCATGATGCATTATTCTCAACATACACACAGACGCAAGTTTGGGGATGTGATACCTCTCATACAAAAATTCACATATTAACCCAAGGCTGGTCACAAAATTTGTGTTCCTTGACATCTCAGGCAAAAATCATAAATAACCGACCTACTTCCTAAATATATTTAACCTAAACCTCTAAATAATCTGTCTCAACTATAAAAAAAAACCACAAGATTTTATGGGATTCAAACCTAGCACTTCAGCTTTACAACCTGAAGTCCAGACAATTGCGCCATACAAGCTGATAATATGCGTATAAGTGTTATAAGTAATTATGATATATATAACATAAGACAATTAGATTTTTTAGATTCTCTTGGAACATTTTCAAATTGAACAAAAATAATAGAATTACTAGAAATAACATTTATAAAATAATGGGAATTTTTCTCACATGTTTATTATTGACTGAATAAAACAATTGGTGCTTATGTACATTTAATAATTTATCATTATTTTAAAATATTGATTTTTAAATGTTTTATTATTCTAGAAACAATTTCCATCAAATTATTTTTGTCTCGTGGTCCCCATCATAATTTTTGTAAATAATATTAAAGAGTGCAATTTTGTAAATATGTAAATGTATAACCCACATCTTAAAGATATATTGTCCCACTGAAAAATAATTTTGTAAAAATGTTTTTGTTGAATAGGCCATTTTAATGTATGTAATTTAATGTAATAATAGTTATTCACTTTCACCAAAAAGTGTATTGGTCAACCGAAAATAAATGTGATTTTGGTTAAATTTTATTTTGTCCTTTTATAAGCAAAATCATTTTTTTAAAGAAGTGAATAACTTGATTAAAACTACAACGTTGTTTTATTTTATACATCTTTATTTGTTCATGTTTAGAGGGACAATACATCTTTAAATATTTGATTCAATTGCTTTATATGTATTTTAATGCTTTTAAATTAATGTTTTACATTCATGTAGTACATTTAAATGTAGTAGATACTATACAAAAAGAACAAAACTAAAAAAAATTGCAAAGGTTCTTCCATAAATTATTCACTTTTTTAATTGATATTGCTTAACTAAATGTTTTTAATGTTTATGATTAAATGTACGTGCATATTTGATTTGCACAATTAACTATTAAATCAATTATTTACATTAAATAACATTAACTAATTTTTTTAACATTAATACAAGATATTTGATAGTAGTTAAAATAAATATTGATTTTACAAAATCCTTATTAAGTAGAAATTAAAATGATTTATGCATATTTGATTATCATATCATATTTAGATTATGATCCAAATACTTTGAGAAAAAAAAATTGCATTTTCCCTCTCCTTCTCTTTCCCTTCAACTCCCCCTTCCTTTTCCTCCTCTTCTCTTCTCTTTCCCTTCACCTCCCCTTTTCTCCTCTTCCCTTCTCTTTTTTTTTCACCTCCTCTTTCCTCCTCTCCCTTCTCTTTCCCTTCACCTCCCCTTTCCTCCTCTTCCCTTCTCTTTCCCTTCACCTCCCCTTTTCTCCTCTTCCCTTCTCTTTCTCTTCACCTCCCCTTTCCTCCTCTTTCCTTCTCTTTCCCTTCACCTCCCCTTTCCTCCTCTTCCCTTCTCTTTCCCTTCACCTCCTCTTCCCTTCTCTTTCCCTTCACCTCCCCTTTTCTCCTCTTCCCTTCTCTTTCTCTTCACCTCCCCTTTCCTCCTCTTCCCTTCTCTTTCCCTTCACCTCCCCTTTTCTCCTCTTCCCTTCTCTTTTTCTTCACCTCCCCTTTCCTCCTCTTCCCTTCTCTTTCCCTTCCCCTCCTCTTACATATCCCTCCCCCTTTCCCTCCCTGTTTCCCTCTCCTTTCCCTATAATCTGATATAGTTTTATCTTGCCTTAAATAGAAGAATGCGGAAGAAAGGTAATGCATTGTATTTTCATGGATCTATAAATTATTAGGTCCATTTATAGGTCCATAGTATTTTCTTTGTGATCCATGTTTCCATGATATTCATAATTTTAGTCCCAATTCAACCTCCAATCTTAATAATTATTTTGATCTTCCTATTCCACCCCAAATGTTTTGAATTGCTTAGCACAATTTGTTTTGTTATCGTGTGTTCTATTCCATAATCATACTTGATTACAGATTGCCATCATGGTATTAGTAGAAACAGTATATAAAGCTAGTTAAAAAGAATTTAAATAATTCAACAAATTATATTGTTTATTTTTACAAGGTATTGATTGTAAAATTTAAATTTATTTTTTACATTTTTTTTTCTCAAAGAGTATCTAAATATGTTTGATGATTACGCGTAGTATTGTATATAGTTTTGATTTTGGCCAAATGCCATTGTATGTGCCTACCTTATAGTATTTTACAGTTATGTAAAAATTGTTATACATATTTTGTCTTTGATTTTTTGTAAAACTAATGTACATAAAATATACATATGACAGTATAAAAAACAGTTTTGTTATTTCAAATATTTCAGTGCAAATTACTGTGTGAAATAAGCATGTACAGTGTATAAGGTACTTTTTTGTAATAATTATGTATTCTCATATTTCTCTTTCAATGCTGTTTTAATTGTTGACTGAGCACTATATTGGGAAAGAATTAAATATCAAATACATGTTTTGAGTGTTTCATTGTGTTCATTATCATCGCCATTAGTACCAAAATATCGCAATGACACCAAGTTATTATTTTCAGAAAGTTTGAAGGATGTCCAATGAATGCATTTCAAGTGAACTTAGCTAATATAACTTTTAATCTTTTAAGACGAATACACGCTTTCTATTGGTGTTGCGCTTGGTCCATTATCTGCACGAGGTACACACTTTCACTTTTTTAAGGAATACAAAAACGTATTTTCGTGCGTCTCGTCGTCTTTCACGAAATATCTTGTCTGCAGGTATGTCAAGAGTGAGATATTTCCGTTTGAGAAATTTGATTGAAGATAGCAAACCCAAATAAAAAGAAACAATAATTATTAAAATATATACATACAAATATAATCGATCATCTTCCAAATTGAATAATCAATGAGGTTTGAGACTTTACAATTTCTATCTTAAATATACATTTAATTTCCGCACCAAGGTTTTTTGGCTTTTTTGCTTTGTATTTTCAATTATTTATCCTCTCGTTCCACGCCATGAAGTTAATAATTAGAAGAAGGATTGATTTCATATACTGGTTTAAGTTGAACTATAGGGCCTACGGTACTGATGAACTAATTTCAAAATATGCAGTTATTAATTAGGAAAATATTGTAAAGTAAATTTAATTGTAAGATCGGTGAAGAATAGATATCTATTAATAGACGAATTATATGACATTATTTTATCATGTCACGTTTATGTTTATTTGGGTGACTACTTCTTCGCATGCAGCTAAAGTAAAATGACGTCACGTTAAAGTGGGTCGTCACAGAGTCTCATGCATATTTAATGAAGCAAACTTGCTGAGAGTTTTTTCACACACGCGACGCGAGATTTATCGAAAAATAATAATTGTTTTCACTGCTGTGGATAATAAATAATATACTTTAATTTTAACATGACAGGAGAGCCTATATACTTCCAGTGCGAATAAAAAATAATAATAATGTACAATATTAGTCACGTATTTTCAAATGCTGCAAGACATGAGACCCGAAATAGGCTAGGCCTAGGCCTCCTACTGTAGTGGCAGCGCAGTGCATACCTGAGAGCTAGGGTGGGTGGGAAGTTAGCTAGAAGTGTACATCTGCACGATGCCACGCGGTGGGCAGTGTATACTGTATTTTAATTTAGTTAGGCCCCCAGTTAGGCCGCTAATGAGTGGAGGGCCGTAGCCAGGATCTGTCAAGGTGGGGTTCGGACACTAAATATTTGGGTCAACCCCCCCCCCCCCCCCTCCCCCAGCCTGATGCGAAGCGAATTTTGTTAAATGACACCCCTAGATGGCCGGAAAGACACCCCTAGATGGCCGGAAAGACACTAGTGCAGCATGCTATATAACCAATGAGCAAAAAGATCGTACTTTTTTCCTCCTCCTCAAACACGTCGATAATTTAAATGACGATAACTATTTGTTGCCGTATGTTAGATGCGCGTGCTCTGTGCGGAACCGCCGATTGTTTGATCATTTACTCCGTATTTTGTTTTGCGTTCAAGTTCAATGCGAACGTATATCTAGGAGCCGCCCCGAAAAAAGCACACTGGGTGAAGGCAAATGCTATTTGCTAGCTCTATCTATAATATTTATTTACAGCAATTTGTTGAGGAATATAAATATGTAAATAGGTGATATTGATACATTTTAGTACGTATCGGCTGGTGGTCTAGAAAAAAATAATCGGATGCCATAATGTGAACTACAGTACTTGATACCATAGATATTATAGTGTAAAATATTAATATTCACTATAATCCTCTATGATACATTATACTTCATAGTCACACATAAATACTGATGTACGTCGGAAGGCTATATACTTTATGCAGCGCATATGCTGCCTGACTGCCAGTGATCTAAACAATAGGTATACGCAGTTGTCTGGCGGTGTCTTTGTACGAATCGTTCGTGCGCCAGCTCGCTATGAGACGCGTCAATATCATGTTACATGCAGGGACCAAACATTTATTTTTCAGGTTAAAATCGGCAATTCATTTGCAGCTTTTAGAAATTTACAGACACGTATCACTAGTTGACGCGCTCATACGTACAGAGAAGAAGGTTCACGAACAAGTTTACGAATTTTTCAATTTACAAACAACTTTTTGTACTGTGGGGCACGTATTTGGAGGATTTTTGGAGATGAGGGTGAGGTATTGGGCATGTCGGGGATGGGGGTTCGCAGTTGGAAAACTAAAGGTGGGGTTTCGCCTGAACCATAAAAACTCCCCCTGGCTACGGGCCTGGAGTAGGTATCATAGAAAGTCTGTCTAGGCCTAGGCGTCTAAGCCAAATGGGTCGAATAAACAACTATATTTAATCTGCTTCTTTGTTATCAGGAACAATATCGGATTATTTTCTGTACCACCATCGCACCATCATTAATATCACTCTGAAAACATTTTGTAAAATCATGATGAGCGCACAAGAAGCAGAGACAAAACATTCTTTTGCATATGCATGAGACTCTGTGACGACACGCTTTAACGTGACGTCATTTTACTTTAGCTGCATGCGAAGAAGTAGTCACCGTTTATTTGACTGTGCGCCCTCTATAACAACAACTTCCAACAGATCCTTTGTAATTTTTATTGAGACGTAATCAAACATGGCGATTTAATTTATAAAAACAGTTAAAAAAGGCAGGTATTTTGTCTTTTTATCTCAATATAATGTAGTTGTTTATACGTAAAGTAAAATAAAAATCTTAAATAAAAGATTTTAATATATCTTTCTAATAACTAGGCCTAGCCTAGGCCAACTCTTACTTCGCGGAAAAGGCGTAGGCGTAGCCCAGCCTTCTCCGGCCACCTTTAGCTGCTATCTATTCTAGCCCTATAATAATAGCATAAAGGCTGACAGTAGGCCTAGCTAGCCTAGAAAAACTGGTGAGGGGCAGGCATAGGTTTAAGCTCAATCCTTTTAATTAGCTACTAACTCATATCATAAACGCGGTCAGTTCCCCTGGCTGGTTATTCCACACATGATTTGTTTTGTCTTGCTTCTTTTATTTTTTTAATGATTTTTATTGAACAAGAGTTCGACTAGGCTAGGCCAGGTTTACTCACAATTATGACTGATAGCAATCTATTTTTTAGAGGTTAAATTTGATCAAAGTTTGATTGATGTCTGTTCTCTAACTGCAAGTCCAGGAACTGTCTGAATTTTTGATAATTTATTGGAATATGATTTGTTATTTTTTCCAATTTACAACACTTAAAGCATACATTTTAGTAGATCGTTGCAATCTCATTTATTGACCCTTTTTGTTGTATTCGATTGCGAACTTTTGTAATCAACATAAATATTTGCTGAGTACTTTTTCTATTCGAATCGTAAATTGTAAACGAATTTATGCTCAACAGAAAATCATTCAAATAGAAAACTTGAAACAACGTAAGCTGTATACTGCATGCATGCTTGTAAACTAATCTTAATCCACAGTTAATCCAGTGTCTAAATTATGTAAGTTTGCCTGTGTTTAGATACCATATTGCTGTAATACTAAAAAATACTGGCCTACAGTATAATAATTTACATTATGAGTTTTAACTTTGACCTACTGTAATTTGCTTATGCGAAGATTCCATAATATTCGTTCTGTTACACATTTGGGGTGTTTAAATAAAGTGATATGTGTTTTATAAATAAAATTGTCTAGAAAGGTGTAATATATAAAAAAAATAAACAATGCATTTAAATAGGCTAGAATTGCATTTGTAGCATTTTATAATAATGTGTCCTATCCGTTTGTCTCTACAACATTGCTGACCAGTTGATATGATTTAGTACTATTAAGAAATACATTTACAACTCTCCTAATACCAGACACCTTTATGTCGTCCTGTGTTTTGTTTTCCGTAAATTCTGATATTTGAAATGTGTTTTTAATGGTAATAGAAAGGTTTTGGGAGAGTTTCTGGTTTTCAGAGAGTCGGTATTGGGAGATTTTTCTATATAATTATTCAAAATAATGTATCCAGAGTCCAGATACATCTTCAACAACATTTCAAAAGTGGTTGTACTGTGCACACAAAATCCTATTATCTCTTTCCAGCCTGTCCGTGTCCCATGCTCTTATACTGATTTGTGGTTTAAACTTTGATTCAACAACCACAATAGTTTGGATGACCTTAATAGAACCTTTTCTTTGGTTCTTAAAACTTATATTTATATAGCTGTAAACTTTAAGACCCTTTTTTACAATTATATTTTTTTACAATGTCCTTGGGTCAACAGTGCTAATAACTCCTTTATTGAAAGTTACTCAGGTGAATCTTGGATGTAGATAGTTTTTATTTATATCTAATTTAACTGCATACACTAGTGTATAGTTTCCACATAAATAGTTTAAATTAAGTTTGCATATGGCGGTAAGTACAAGGAAATATATTTAAATAAGTTTATGCGGAAAGTGTCTGTCCACACTTACTTTATTTTTGGGTTTTTAGTTATTAAAATTTAGTATAAAATGTTTTGATATATTTATAATAGTTTGACTGCACTAGGCTTTTATCCAATGACCAAAATGTAGTGAAAATAAAATTACTATTAATTACATCCTTATTTTACATATACAGTCGACTCCGCCTAAGTCGAATCTAATGGGACCGGTATAAAAAATAAAAATCGTCTCTCTGAAATTAAAGTTAAAGAAAAAAGCTTATTTTATGCTTATAAAATGTATATCAAAGCCGATAAATTTAAGTGTGCCGAATCGTCACGGGCCGAATAGTCCTGGGCCGAATCGTCCCCAGGCCGAATCGTCCCGGGCCGAATCGTCTCAGGGCCGAATAAAATTTCCTGCATGCCTTCAACATGCAAATGTTCTTCATTCTTAAATACTTTAATTATTAGAGCTACCACTGAATCTCAAAAGCAAGAATAAAGCTATTATCTTGAAAAGAACAGTAAAGTAGGCCTATATACTGTGTTATTGATCAAAAATACATGTTTTTAATTTGTATAGGGGTGTGTAGATTCTGCTGATTATCAACAGGTAAGCAGCAGGCCTAGGAATATAGTGACAAGAGTACTTGACCTACCCAAGAGGCTACGTAATCAACAACCAGAAAGAGCAGTAGAAATAGGCAAAGACATGGCGGCATCAAACAGGTGAGTTACAGTCAGACATATCTATAATGTGGTAACTAGAAATCTGGTAGTAATAATGCGCTTGTCAAGTGTATGACCACTATACGACTCCCGGGAGAGGTGCGTCATTTACAAACAATTATTGACGCGATACGTCACATCAATGATCCATGGTGTGTCAATGTCCGTCAATTACCACCCACCATATCATGGTTTTGACGTCATTGTATTTAAAAAGAATGTCCCACATCGGACATATGACACACGTTTGCCAGGGGTCATACAATTGACAAGTGCATAATAGACCTACTATAGATTTGTTGCTTGCTGGTCTCCTTTGGTATATATTACAGTAGTTTCAACTTTTTCTGTATACTGTAGATATTTAACAGTACCATTAAAATAAACAGGTGCTCTGTCATACATCATATATAAATATATTTTATATTTATAAAAGTATATTTACCATAAACAAAGTGAATTCATTATTTCAATGGTGGAAATCCTGTTCAAAAGACAAACATACAGTATATTTCGGTGTATAAGTAGGTATCCCAATGAAAGCGCACAGAGGGGTATCACTTTTGAAATATTGACGAAATTCGAAAAAGTAGTATGACTTTGATGTTAAATAAATCGTATTCAATCTTAATTAATACTTACAAAATTTATATTGTTTGAAAGTACTTGTTTTAATCTATGTATAAGTGTGTTTATAATTAAAATTAATGAATTAGTTGCCGAGAAAATGCGATTTTAAAACGGTTCTAAAATCCCGTCGAGCCGATTTCCGCGCGTTGAAAACCTCATCGGAAAATCCCCATCAGTTTTCAAAACACGATCGCACGATTACCATTGGAGCTAGCGGATTAATTTTTGTTGTATGTTATCAGGCTTTAAATAAGCTTTAATTTGATATGAAAATCGTCTTCTATAAATAGGTTTTTCGTAACGAAAAGTCAATTTTTGTGACAAAAATCCAATTTTGATTCACCGTTTATGGAAAAATATTATGGATTTTGGTATTAAATTATAGCTAAATCTACATTGAAATCGATAAAACATAGTTTACAAACGTATTGTGCATGGTAATTGTGCGAACTACATTTTAAAATGGTGCATGAGGCGTAAATCCCGTTCAAAATTTTAAAGATCCAACCATTATAATCCGGTGAATATTGTAGTGAGTAAAATATTGTACTCTAAAATACGCGCGTGTTTGTTGTGGCGTTTTCCGTTAAATACATTAATGCACCCTATCAGCGAATGGTACGTTCCATATTTTGAACACGTTGTTTAGTTTTCCTCGCTCGAGTTCGACCGGCTCGACGCGAGATGTGTGACAGCAGCGATGTCGGAGATTGACATGTCCTTTTCCGTCGTAGAATATCTGGTTTTACACATTAATTTAACAACTTAAAATTGATGTAATGTGCGGAAGATTTATTATGCAAGTATACAATGCAAATGCGTTAGGTTAAAATGTACCGAGGAAATTTATTAAGCTAATTTACCAACGTTACATTTGACTCTGTATACGGCGGCCGAAAGTCATTAACTGCGACCGAAATACTTTAACGGGAGCGACTACTGATCGCGAGTAAGCCGTGACTTGGCCTAAACTTTAGCTCCGTATTTCAATTTAATAACGTAATAATACGAAAAGAAAACAATTTTTATAATGTTATATATACTATTCAGGTAAACAATTAATTGTTTTAATTAACATTGATTATTTTAAATGAGTTTATTTTGACCCATATTGTGCGTTTGCCTTAAAAGAGCATATCTTACTTAGCAGCCCGGCTTAGATTTGGTGTCATAATCATATGGGCCTAAAATCTTGTTTTACATATTCAAAAGTTATATATAATAGTATTTATGATTGAAATTATAAATATAAGGTATATTAAAATATTCTAATAATTATACTTACCGAAAATTAGTGTAAAAGAAAGGAAACAGTACACACCGTTTTTAACATACTTTTTCATTTTTTTTTTATAATTTTAAATTTCACCATTAAAAAAATTTTTTTTTTTCATATACACATCTAAAATATATTTATTAATGAAATATACACTACATTCTAACAAGTACAAAAAAAATTAAAGGAATTAGTACAGTAGTTCAAAAGTTACAGATCATTGAAAAATTGCAGTTTTTTCATTTTTTAGGGAATTCCAGCAAAAATGGGCGTTAAATGCTTTCCTACCACTTTGCGGACCAATAATTTAAAAAATAGGTTTCGTTGAGGCTCCAAAAAAAATAGAGTTGTACAACTCTGTGATATCTATAGGTTTAACAAAATTCAAAACTTTTAACTAATTATTGTAAAAGTTATAACCTTTTAAAAATGCTTCCAATTTCAACTGCAAAAAACACCATTTTTAGGCAAAAAATCGTATATTTTTTTACCACTTTAAATAACCATAACTTTAGAACGGGTAATCGGATTTCAATCATTTAAATTGCAAAATGCTAATTACATTAAGTTCTTTATGGTTAACTGAAACAAAATGTAAACAAATTAATCTGAATTTTTTCATTGGGATACCTAGTATAAGTCGCACTTTTGATACGCAAATTTGACCTCTAAATTAAAGGTGCACCGAACATAAATGCCTCACCACACAGATTGTACATAGGCCTAGGCCTCCCTATCGTCACCTCGTTTGCTAGGCCTGAGTAGACTAGGCCTAGCTACAGTAACTAACCTGACGGCAACCTGCTTCTGCGTAGTTTTCAAGGCATTTTAGCATGATGTTATACTAAATATGATGAAAAGATTTGTTCATTATGGAGCTGTTTTAGGCGCTCCGATAAAATTTCATTTGTAAACGTTTATGTACGATTGGAATAGTATTTATTTATACAGTAGTTATACGCACGATCGCCGACCGCCGTACCCCCAACACAAGCCCTTCTTGGCGGCCACATGGTGTACGGTATTCGACTAGTATATTCTCCAGGTGATTATAGCATGGACCTAGCGTACACACTTCTTGGATACATAACTAATCGAATACGATTGTCCGTGAAAACGTGCGCCCTCTCGAAATGATCGAGCGAGGCTAGCCCACACACGTACGTGTTACACACACGGTCATGCACTCGATGTTGCGGGTGCGAATTCAAACTCATGAATAACAAGTTAGAAACAACTTGTTGAGGCTGAGCGGGCCGAGCCTAAGTAAGAAAAAACCTAAATAAAGGACGCCGTTGTAGATATAACAAAATATATTATTACAATAATATTGATTATGTCCAATTTAAAAAAACATTGTTTTGATGAATTATAAGGTGCGTCTTATACATCGATGATATAAAAAATACCGATATTTTACTCTCAGTTAGGGGGTGCGTCTTATACACAGATGCGACTTATACACCGAAATATACGGTACACAAGATGCGTCATAAACAATGTCTTTGTGAGGGAGTGTTTTTCTTTTCTTTTACAGAGGTCTAGACAAGATCATCATGTGACTTTTATAGTCCTTCGTCTGTAACTATTGTATTCCTTGGTCTTAGTATAGTTCAAAAGATTGAAATCTAAGGCTCTGTTTACACTACTAAAAATATTCGAGCACATCACACTTTTTTTTTCAAACTAGTTTGATAGTGCAGACGGAGCTTAAAGGCTTCCTTGGAATATTTCTATTGCTGAACCAGATAAACCATGGTCCTTTGTTAGCACTATTTTTTTCCCTGTTGTACAATTTCATTGAATTGTGTTGAAAGTAGATATATAATAATTTGTTTTATGGTCTGGTAAGTTTTAATATTAAGGTGCAATAGTTATCCAGAGTCAAAGTTGGAATTCATGTCAGAGGTGATGATGATGTGTTATATAATGTAAAATTATAAATTTGTGTACACACACTAACACTGTTTTATTATGTACCAATGCAACAGACTCGAGGAAGATTTCTCCAGGCAAGTGGTGATATTAAATTTATTTGGTGTTGGAGTCTTAATGTAATTACTTGGTAGTCAATGTTGCTTAGTGGTGTTGGTCTAGTAGTACAATAGTTGAATAATTCATGTTTCTGTGTTCACAATGTTTATACATCCATAGATTTCATTCATTCATGTTGATTGCATTGTATGGCATATTCTCACTAAATGGTGATCTGTATTGTTTGATACAAGTTGTTAGATTCCAAATCTTACCAATTCCCCCAAATTCACAAAATAAAAATGTTATAATGTTAAATTGTTTAATTACCGTATTCATTCTAACTCCAAATATTACTGAGTACAATCCTATGCTCAGATATATATTTAAACTAGGCAAAGTTGAAACACATTACTATTGTTATGTATCCCACCCCCTAATTCTACCAAAATACACATCATACACAGGCCCCCTGGGACTATACTCATCATATACAGTAATCGTACACTACTCCTATTCATAATAATTTGTGCCTGTTCCTAATGATAAGCGTGGCTTATTGTTTAAAAAAATAAATGTTGTAAAGAGTTCCTATTCAATTAGACTTCAACATAAAGCTGGAAACATGAGTTTGATACTCTCTGATTTATTATTTTTCTAAATACCCATTTTCATTTTGTCTTTATTTATAGCTATGAAGGGAGTTATGCATACTCGTCATATGATCGTTTTGTTGCACAAGAGAAGAACTCGAAATCTGTAGCAAGCAAAGTACAGAAGCAGTATTGGAAGACAAAACAAGCAATGATAAAGAAGCTTGGTAAAAAAGAGGATGAGTTTGTAGTAGCTGGAGATGCAGAATTAGATGCTAAACTTGATGTAAGCCTTTATAACTTGCAGTAATCAAGCTTATGATTTAAAATGCTTAATATATAGTTGGTAGAAATACAAACCAACTTCTTTATGCTATACCTGTTCAGGTGACATTTTCGCATGAAACATACAACAAGGGGAAATATTTTAAAACTATGACCAGCCCTTATTCATGAGACACTCCTATCAATACAGATACAGATCATTTATTGTCATGCAAACCAGGATAGTACAGTATGAAATTTGTCTTCTTGTTGCGAAAAAGAATACACTCAATTAGTAGAAAAAATTTACAACACTTGCAAAATATCAAAACTTTAAAGGTTGAAAGGAATTCCTAAATCGAGTTGTTTTAAAACGCATCATTCTTAATCTACCAGACTATTAACTATAAACTCCCCATGCAAGGGATGCGTATCATCAGTGATAATAGATTTAACTTTCTTATTTACAAGATCATAGCACATGTTTTCTAAGGGGTTTAAGTTTATGATTTTGCTAGCTGTCTTCACTACCCTATTCAGTCTATTGTAATTGGCTTTGGTAATACTGTTACCCCAAACAATGCAGCAAAAACAGAGTACAGATTCATAAAACAGTTTCATAAAAACATTACATACATTAAACTTATTCATTTTTCTTAAACGATAAAGACATTGGTTACATTTGGCAGCTAATTTATCAGTATTGGGGTTCCAGTTTAATTTATTATCAATCATGTTGCCCAGATACTTATATTGTGTTACAACTTCAGCTTGGTGGGTCCTCAAGGTTTCTCATTAATAGAGGCTGTATTGTTGCCGCCAGTGTGAACCAAATAAATATTCATTTCATTCAACCTGTTAGTGGCGGTTTCATCGCTGTTGGTTGACAACTGAATAAAATAAAAAAAATTAAAAAAATAAATTCATATATTGTTTGATTGTTTACAGTTTTTCAGCACAATTCAGAAAACATGTATGGATTTGTTGAGAGTTATTGAAAGGTACCAAGATAACATATGCTGTAAGTTTATTTTAATATCAATTGAATGTCAATAGAGACTATTTTTGTTTTTCAGTGTGTGTTTGAATATGTAAATTGTAGCAATTCTATTTATTGTAAATTCTATTATAGTATAATATAATTTGTCAATAAATAATATAAATAACAGATTTACTAAAAACCCAGTCATATGCAATTATTTTTGTCTAGGAGAAAACAAAGTTTTTAATATGTAGTTTAAAACCTTCCTTATATAATTCCAGTTTATTTCAATATCCTATGTGTATAGATGCAATATCAAAGGAACAAACACTTTCTCTTAAGCTCTGTAAACACTATCAAACGTTATGTGTTAAATATATGATGTCATATCACTACTATACTACCATATTTGGGCATATCGCTACCATATTTGGGCATATCGCTACCATATTTGGGCATATCGCTACCATATTTGGGCACATTACTATTTTTTCGTCAAACTAGTTTGATAGTGTAGACAGAGCTTTATAGTATGCATTTTAAAAGTAAATTTATACTAATATATATACTTAATATTCAAAGCTCTTTCCCAAGAAGAAAATGCAATGGGACGCTTCTTGAAATCTCATAGCGGACACAACAAGACAAGAGCAGGGAAGATGATGGCTGCTGTTGGTAAAGCACAAAGCTCAGCATCTGAACAAAGGTAGCCTGACTGCCTGCCACCTATAGTATAGTATGTAAATAACCTGCGACTTGCAGCCTGCTGGGCTGAATTGCCACATACCACATACTCCTCTAAGAGTCCCTTTGTGTCGAGTGCTGCCACCAAACAGTGCCTGTTCGTCTGTCCACAACGACAGGTGCTGAATGGACCAGTACACAGGGGTAACCCCCCCTACTCTTCCGAAAGATGTACTGGGTTCTTTAAAGTGCACACGAGCCAGATGTGTACACATTTACTTATAGAAATGTTTTTGTGTAAATATCGTATCACCTGATATCATAATATGATATGATGATGAGGACAAGACAATAATAGTGATCATAGCAATATTTTGTTTTGCGATGGACGGTAATGTAACAGACTGTGACAATTGTGAATACACTTTCCACTTGTCTTGATCTTGTGTCTACAGTACCGTCCTGAAACGGGAATTCTGTGTGTAATGTGCAAAGCTCTAAGTTTCCGAATCCTCTCTGAAATATTTATATGTAATTATGTTGCCTTTTGCAATCGTTGGATCAATTACTGAACATAGAAATAGTACAGTTTTCTTAGCACGAAACCGTATTTAGTTCCAGCTCAACAAAGAAGGCTCGCTACTCTATAGAACAGTGAAAATGTCAGTCAACTAGTGTTTTACATTTACATGTATGTCACTATTATAATTGAGTCAAATGGCTGAGCGGTTATGGCAGGGGCACCGTATACAGTACCTAAAGAGCCAACAATATTGGCATCGGTTCGAGATCGACTCGTGATCGACTAGTTTTCATGATGGAACAGGTCTTCTCGGATAAGGACTATAAACCGTAGGTCCAGTGTACACAGTTAGCCTTGTGCACTTTAAAGAACCCAGTTCATCATTTGAGATTAGTAGAGGGTTACCCTGGTGTCCTGGTTGACAAAATAACCCCTGTGTCAGGGTGATTACCACCTATCTGATAGGACAGTGATTAAGTTTTTGGTAATCCTTGGCCATGTGTCTAAAGGCATAAAATTAATAAAATAATTTTTAAAACATTATTCCTGTTTCTACTTTGTAGATTATCTTTGCGTGCGCCGCTAGTGAGATTATACCAGGAAGTGGAGACGTTTCGATATCGTGCTATTTCAGACACATTAATGACAATCAACAGAATGGAAGGAGCTAGGGTTGATTATCGTGCCGCCTTGCTCTGGATGAAGGATGCTTCCAAGGAATTAGATCCTGATACACATAAACAACTAGAAAAATTTAGGAAGGTATGCTTGAGGTCTCTTTTGATATACACATAATAATAGTAATTCTTATATAGTGCATTATTATAAGCAAGCTCTCACTATGCTGCACATTATTACCCGGCCATTTTTTAAATCAAACACGTATGGAAACATACTCCCATAATGCAGCTAGTAATCAGGGTAGAGAGAGAGAGAAATGTAAGTAAAGTATTTTGCCTAAGGATACAAGCAATGCGGCGAGAGTTGAATTCGAACCAGAATATCATGACCAGTAATCCAACGTCCAGCACACTGCGTGACATGCCCTCATAAATACAGCTAGACAATTTAAAAAGGTAAGTAATACCCCTTTCACATTAAACGCTCTCAATAAACTCTGGAGAAGCGCCCAAGTGTCTCCGTACCGCTAGTGCACTTCACATGAAATAGAAATCCCAGATATAACGCATTCACATGAATCCTTTACCACTGGAGTTTTGCTATAGAAAAATCTTAAATACTAGTACTCTATATGTAGATATTGATGATAAATAGAAATACAATAAATGTTTCGATCAAGAGTGACCTTCTAGCCCAAAACAACACCTGATGTTTAGAGTTGTTTTGAAATTCAGAGTTACAAAAGACCAGTGTTGATGTCGCTGTGTGTGTAAACTTCAGAGTTTAGCTAGGTGAGGTCCCTTCGGTTATACATATACACAGCTAGTAAAGTTTAGAAAGATGATTAAATCAAAGTTGTTCCAAATAATTTCTAAATATGAAGTGAGCCCTCTATCAGTATTGTAATAGGGTCCAACATATTGATTTTTCATAAATTATCTTTTATATTTAAAAAATGTTTTTACTTATATTAGTATATTAGGCATTCACAATTATTATTAAGTTAGAAAGTTGCCATAAAACAACGCCATATACATGCCTGCATTCGCGTGCTCAAGGTAGTGTTTACCAACCAACCGACATAGTGCGCTGTAGTAGAATTGATTTTCAATATTTCATTGGTGTATTAATAAATGTATTTTTTAAAATGAATAATTTAACAAATTAATAAATAGAATTAGATCAATATTGTAGTTTATAACAGTAACACGTTTTTCACAATAACATATATTATTTTTAATATTTATTTTGTATACAGTTATATTATTCAGTGAAAACTATCTAGCAAAGTAAATAATACTGTTATTTTGAGTATATTTGTATATAAGTTAAACATTGACTGTTCTATTCAAAGACAGTTATAGACTGCCTACAGGTTATATTTTTCATTGCACCAGCCTACCACATCAAAAAATTGTTTCAAAATGCTTACAAAAGTTTACGGTACCTTGCCAAGTACCCCGATTTTTAAAATAGGAGAAAATATGCATGACATGTGATACAAAATTCAACAAATCAAATTTCAAGGATATACTTACTGTAGTAGAATCATTTTATTTTGAGTAAAAAGTCGAACATTGAAATTATCAACCTGGTTTTCATTGGATTGACGGTAGAAAAATACATTAAGGCATTAAAGTTTTACGTATTTGTCAAATCTAGAACTATACTCGAACTCCCTGCATACATTTGCATTCATGGCTTACAGTTTGCTGATGGGCTTACCCACTCAACCGTGACTTCAACGTGGTCATTTTTAGTTAGTGCATCATCAACAGTATTGTTTTACTGTAATTAAATTTCTGTACAGTTGTAGACAAAAATTGATTGTCTTTTTATAATTTCTTTTAATGATGAAAACGGAAACTTAAAATGCGTAAAACACTCCCTAGGAAGGTTTAAAAATATATTCTTTGCCCACTTGACCATTTTATTATGACATCATCATGAAAATAGAGGAGGAAAACAACACCTTTTGAAACAAAACGACTACATTGAGCGACTGTTGTCAAGAGTAACTTGCAAATTAGACCCATGTGATGTTTCAAATTAACAAACTAAGCTAAGATGGGTATTAAGATTCAGACATATATATTGTAGTTTTGTGTAAATTGCGTTCAAGATTGAAATCGTTAGTGGATCAAATATCTGACAAGATAGAGTGGTCGTATCACTTGGGTTTTTTAAGTACGCCTCTGCGGTATCAATGATAATAAAGAATTCTTAATTTTGTAGACAGCGTGTGTGTTTAATACATTGACTTTTAATGGTTGAGAGATACTGATAGTAAAAGCGTAAAAAATAGTAAAAAATGTGTTATGTTTTAAAGAAAACTATTCTGATTCAAATATTTAATTCAAATTCAAAAGTTGTATTCACAATCCATTAAAACTAAAGTTATTCATTATAAAAGCAAATCATTATGGGAACTACATGTTCAATACAAAAAACCCTTTGTTTTATTTTCAATAATTTTTCCCATTTAATTATTCAATACCCAATTTGAAAATTTTGTTTAGCCAAAATACAATGACTGTAAAGAAAAGATTCAGTGAAAATAATCCATCAGAAAATTGTATAAATTATTTTAACTAAAACTTCAACCAAGAATTTGATTAATATGTACAGGGTATTCTTCACCATGCAAATTGTTAAAACTGTGTAAATTGAAGCCAATATGATATATTTTGGATCCAGTTGAAAATGAAATACAAGATTCATTACATTGAATTTGAAAGTTTAGATTATCTCAAACACACTCAAAGTGCAACTTTATCTATGTGTAAATTTATTTAAACTATGAAATAAAATATGTATTCACAAATCATAAATTTGAATTTAAAGTAAAATTTATTATAAAAGTTTTGAAAATGTGTCAAATTAAGAAAATAAATCTACCTATGGTAATTGTAAAATCTGTGAGTGAGAATTGAATGTGTTGGGTCCTTTCAGATGTGAGGCTGCATAAAGTATATTTTAAAATAAGACCTCTTTTGGGACCTAAGTTTAGTGGTCTTGAGTAGCTTTGGTCGCTAATTAGGATCTAAACTAAAGATTTAGAGGTAAATTAAATGCCAGAATAACCTTGCTCACTGGCGCTTCTATTTAGAGGGGAATTAAATGCCAGGATGGTTACCTTGCACTTCTATTTAGAGGGGAATTAAATGCCAGAATGGTTACCTTGCTCAATGGCACTTCTATTTCTAAAAGGGGAATTAAATGCCAGAATGGTTACCTTGCTCACTAGCACTTCTATTTCTAAAAGAGGAATTAAATGTCAGAATGGTTACCTTGCACTTCTATTTAGAGGGAAATTAAATGTCAGAAATGGTTACCTTGCTCCCTGAAGAGTGAGAGTAAATGTAATTCGGTTGATTTGTCTATCCTTGTGTCCATTTGTGTGTACAGTACTTCAACATTTATTTTATTAATGTAAAAGTATGTTGTACATTTGTATATAATTTATGTATATCACTGTTGTTTGAGTTAAAAATACTGTTTTCTGACAAAGCATCCAATGAACACAATAAACACTACCTCTATGTATTATTTAAAGCCTGACTTACCTAAATATTGATGCTTCTACATCAACCTTTAAAGCGCTTTTTCTGTCGTCGCAAGTTTTTACATTAAGTTTTGCATCATATTTTATTTTTTTCAGGTGCAAGCTCAAGTAAGAATAACAAAGATGAAGTTTGACAAACTTAAAACCGATGTCTGTCAGAAAATAGATCTTCTAGGAGCCAGTCGTTGCAATATGTTCTCGCATACGCTTGTCGCGTATCAGAATGCGATTCTTCATTTCTGGGAGCGGACATCACGTACGATGTCTGCCGTACAAGAAAGCTTCAAGGGCTACCAGCATTATGAATTTAATATGCTTAAAGTGAGTAAAGTTCTAGCATGTTTTAGCTTTTTTTAAATTTCTACTAAAAATTAAATATCCTGGTTTTAGCATAATGTCATTGGTTGTAAGTATGGTTGTGTTAAAAAAAAATAAGTATGTTAAATTTATACTTAGTATTTTGTATTTTTTTAAACTTTTATCAGCATTTATAAATTATTAATTAAATGATTCTTTTAATGAAATTTTAGAATAATTTATGAATATTATAATTATAAATATAATATATAACTTGTAAATGTGAATACTAATTATTTGTTTTGCTGTAACTCATTTGCATGAATTTTATGCATTTTTCTTGATGCATGTTTGTGCATGACATCAGGCTGCATGTTTGTGGGTAGGCTTTTTAATTTTTATTTGTTAGGTTACAAATCACAAAACTTTCGATAGCTAAACTACATTTTTATTTTTTATAATTTACTGATTTTTGGTTTTCTAAATGACATTTTTTTTGTTAATGCACATGTTAATTTTTGTTTGGTATTTTGAATTCTACTTTGAATGATATAAACTTTCCTCAACTGAAAAAATATTCCTTATATATATATATGTATATATTATATATAATGCCATATATTATTTTCTCTTTTAATACTATTTAGCAAAGTTAGAAATCATTGAAAGTATTGAGAATTTAATATTAATTTCTATTTAAGAATAACTTTAAAGTACATTGGAAGCAGTTGTTTAATAACATGAATTAATCTAAATACACAAATAATGACATGTTATAATGACAGTAATGATATCTTATTGAATTTAATTACATAAAGTTCAATAACATTTCACTTAGTATTCCTATTTCTGTTGAGAGAGATCACGTATGATTTGGAAGAAATCAGATCTAGAAAAGGTATATCTATATTTAAGACATCAGATCTAGAAAACTAAGTAATCTTATGCATTAGTTTATAGATCTTAGTTTTCTAGATATCCTTTTAAATACAATTTATTTCATAAATAATTGATTCAAAGCCGTGGTCGATCTACGTACTGTTGTACTGCACTTGGATATTCTTAGGACCAGTCTTTTTTAACAGAGAATTGCAGTTATAGTTGTACATTTAGGAGATGGTCCTATAAATACATGGATTATTTAGTACAAAAATAAACAGATAAAATGTTAATATGTAAATGTTTAGCTAATCGTTACATGTATTTTAAAGCTATTTTTATTACCATTACCCTTTCCCTGCTTTGCCGTATTTCATGACTGTTTTACGTTGCTGTTATTTGATTGCGTGTGAGTTCTGTCTATTGCTCTCCCTTCCTTCAGGATTTAACGGAAACTAGTAAACAACTGGCAAAATTGTCAGGTGCAAAAGATTTACTTCCAGAGGACGACGAGGATGAGGAGAAAGGCGCCAAGGGCAAACGAAGAAATAGGAGAAACAGGCATAAAGTAAATAAAATTCAGTGGCGGATCCAGCATTGGGAAAAAATGGCGTTTAAGAATTACATCAGCACTTGTAAAGTGGAGAGTGCATGTTCAATGCTTTACAGAATACCTGTATAGTATAAACACCAAACTTCAAATTAATGCTCCTGGATCCGCTTCTGATATGTCTTAATTATTTTGTGTTTTTTGCTACCATGTTGCTTTTATACTAACACCCCACAAACTAACCATTTTTTTTTTTCTTCATGGCTATAATTGTTTGTTTAACATCATACAAATAATAGATAATGTATGTAGTTTAAGAATCAAAGCATGTCTAATTAGATTTTTGCTATTGTTCTGATCTTGTTGTTGTGAAGGAGATATCGCGTTGTACAACTTTTTTCCATATGGGAGAACATTTTTTTTCCATACATGAAAACATTTTTTAAATGTACACGATCTAAATAGTACGTGCTATTGCATGCCATGTGACCCACAATAGTGATGACAGGAATTTATTCAAGCGTTATAATATGATGTCTTGCATGCTGGTGAGTATTTGTAATTGAACAAGAGGGAAGAAGAATAAGCATGTGGTATGCATGTCATCATACAATTCCAAATTACTGTAGTCTATTTGTTTATAATGTACAAAACTGCTTGAAATCGTACTTTGGTGTTGAATATGGACAGGGTGGGTGGATGGGGACAGATGTGTGAGTCGATATGGGTATTAGAGGAAAATATGTAGGTGGTTGGATTTTTAGGTTTGGGGAGAGTTGGGTTTATTCATACATGTAATTGTATACATTACTGTTTATCAACATATTATTTTTCTGCATACATTACTTTTCATATTATGTCATTTAAATAAACAGGACCAAAGGTTGTCACACATAATTTCATTTTCATTTACAAATGAAGCATAAGATTTCACCGTAACCAATTTCCGAGTTATGTTTCCACACGCACATGAGATATTACCTTTACGTATTACATGAACACATAAGTGTTTACTCAATTACGCATTTGCATTTTTCCATCGCTATGGATTGCCAAAGCTAGAGACTTTGAGACTCAACTTAGAACTATGTATTTAATGTATATTTTTCTACTGTTAGGCACATAGATTTAACAGATTTAATAGTGTAAAGCTTGGTTTCCATAAAATCGCTACACGACAGAGCGTAGCGATTCTATGGAAACGCTAGAATTTATCGGGGATCTAGTACGCGAGCGCTAAATATTCTTTGGTACGCATATATGATTCATCGCCGGCAAAGTTGAACATGGTTGAACTTTGCCGATTTGACTGCGATGAATCGGGAAGCCTTCCCGATTGCGTCGTACAGTAGCAGGGTGACTATTTACATAATTTGCGGTGGGATTATATTTGGATTGCATAAGCATTTGTACTTAGCCTAAATTATGGAGTGGGATTATATTTGGTTATATGGATTATGGTATTATATAAAATAATAATAATAATAATAGTTCATTTTTATATAGCGCATATAAGCAAGCTCTCAATGCGCTGAACATTATTACTCCGGTCATTGGATCAAACACGTATGAATAATAATAGTAATAATAATACAGCTAGTAAATCAGCAGAAACTTGTGTCTTTATCTAACGGGTACCCATTTAATACACCTAGGTGTCAAAATCAATTAAAACTCCAGTGTAGATTTCTTCTTTGTTAATGAACACACAATGTTCCTAGCCACTAAAATGTTGTAGGTAGAATACATTGGTTTTGAATAAGCCTTTCTGCTTAATATTGAGGTGTAAATATAAGCTATTTTTATGAATAACTTTCAAGTTTATGATGAATGAGAAATTGATCACACACACTATAAAAAGTAGTCTAGGACCTCCATCAGTCCAAAAGAATCAAAGCTCACAACAGAAGCAATTTTTTGTAATTAAAGGGGGGGGGGGGTTGGAGGGGGAGAGGACGCTTTTAAAATGGCTACTTATTAGAAAGGGAGGTTGTTTAAGCAGTGCTATAATTGTTGACAATAAGTACGTCATTTGACTGAAACTGTAAAAGCTAAGTAGCACCAATACTGTATACAATTAAGTCCATCTGACCATTTCCCGTAACGATATCCACTCAAATGTTAATATTAAATTGATGTATTATCAGAATCCCCAAGCAGTAATTAACTGCACAAAGTGATTGTCGAATACATCAGTGGGCTATGGACTTCCATGCCTGTTGATTAATGATATCATTTTGTGTAATAGCAAACTAGTTATACACGCAAATCTTGAATCTTAGTCAATAAATATTTGATCATGGTTCTAAACATTCCTGCGTTGTTGTTTTTTTAAATGAAATAAATATTAACATAAATTATGATACCTACGTGTAAAACAAAAACAACACTGCATTTTTATCTTAACGGTACATTTTTAAACAAATAACTATCTTGAAATATAAATTCAATTCTGTATAGTTTGAGGGCAAAACATTTGTTTATGGTTTATTAAAAGTGAAATAATTATTAGGATGAACATACCTAGTGTAAACAAAATACCATACTACATTTTTATCTTAACGGTACATTCTTAAACAAAATGAAATATAGATTAAATTCTCTATAGGTTGACGGAAAAAAACATGTCTATGGTTTTATTAAAAGTGAAGTAAAAAATATATGGCCTATGGCATATAGAGCTAGATATTTAGGATAATCATTTTTAGAGTTCACTTAGGACAAATATTTATGACCTAATCAATTCAAAAGATTTAACAGTAGATCCCATTAAATCCAGCACTCATTTGGCCTACATCTACAAATCTATAATATAGTATCAAAGAACTTATAACCAAGAATCTCCTGTTCGTCCAAAGCGCGTAACAATTTCGAAAGGCATTGTGGGATAGAATAGAGCTAATGGGTGGTGCCATTGTGAGCCATGGAGTAGGGCGTCCGCATCAAATTAGAAAGTCAAAATCATAGAGGGGATCTGCTACTACTCTAGGGGGGATAGAGTAATTTACTGAGGAGTAGGGCGCCCGCATCAAATTAGAAAGTCAAAATCATAGAGGGGATCTGCTAATACTCTAGGGGGGGGGGGTAGAGTAATTGACTTCCTAGTTTGGAGGGGGCGCTGCTCCATGCTGTGAAATGGCGTCGCCCAGTTTGACCTTTTAACCCTGTACTTCCGATACTGTGTTTTGAATGCAAATTGAAGAACAGGAGATTCTTGTGTTATAAGTTCTTTGATAGTATTAGTACTGTACATGTATAGTATTTTTGTTAGTTGATCAGTTAGCCTAGTTAATAGATGTTAAAATAGGAAAAATAATAATATATATATATATATATATTGTATCAATAATCTCTATTAGAAAAACTGTTGTTTGTGATAACCTCAAATTGTTATTAATTATGTAAAATTATATGAATTTGCTTGTTCCTAATTAATACATTTGGGACTGATAGTGGGACTGACCTATCTAAATTTATCACTTTGTTTTATATATCATTTTCTATTGGTGGTATCAATGTATCTTAAGCTCTGTCTTTATGTGATGTGCCCAAATATGGTAGTGATATGACATCAGTATGCATACATTTTGGTAGTGTAGACAGGAGTTTCATGATTGAGCAATTTATTTATATTTTTTTAAAAGAGTATATTCTTAAAGCACATATTTTTTATAAATATATATTAATCGATTTTTTATTACTATATTCATAACATTTACATGTATAATATTTTTGTGGAAATTATATGTAACAAATTCTAATATAAATGTGTGATTGTTTTAAAGGAGTTAGCAGAAAATGGGAAAAAGTCATCAGATGATAAAGAAGAACAAAACAATGAAGCAGAAGAAGTAAAAGAAGAGGAAGGAAATGAAGAAAATGAAAGGGACAGGTACTGAAAAACTGTGTAAAATAATGGAATGTGATTTCTGTAATAATTGACATATATTGTCACGCTGGCAAAAAATATCGTTTAAAATATTGTTTTGTTGTCACATAATAGTTATTGAAGTTGACCAAAAAATTTGGATTAAAAAAAATAATAATTTACATAAAAAAAATTGTAATATAAAGCAAAAAATAGTGAAATTGTCTTTCAGACAATTGTTTTTGAATAAAATCATTTTTTTTTTTTTTCTAGGGAAGTGAATAACTTTATTAAAACTGAAATATGGTTTATTCACAAATTGATTTATTAATCTTCATTTTTCATGTTTTTTTTGAGAATATATTTTTTGTTTCTTTTTACAGTGTACAAACTGGTTTCATTAAATCAGCTTAACTTGTTGCAGTTGAAATAATGCAGTAGGAATTAACTAAAAAATTAATTCATTCAGTTTAGATTTTGTGTTTTGAAACATTAATTTGTACCATTGGATTTGTACAAGTTACGTCCGTACATTATTGACAGACATTAGAATGGAATATAATAAACAGTCATTTGTAATAATAATAATGTGTTTTTTTTTATAAATACTAAAGAATAATATAAATTTATGATTTACATTTTTTCTTAGGCTAATATCATTTGAAGACGAGCTTCGTGAACTTCAGAAACATCTACCAAACATACAGCAAAAGGGTGAGTTTGAAGACGTGCTGGGCAGGTTTAATTCTACCGAACAAAGCAACGGACAAGACAATCTCCCCGTGTTAGAAAATCCAGACAATTCCAGAAATGATAACGGTGAGATGAGCGCCTATTTGAGTATTTTAGGAGGAAATAACGATGTGTCCCTATTGGATTTAGATTTGTCATCAGTTACCATGGATACCCCAAGCGTATTTAGCTCAGGTGTGAAGATTCGTAACTAATTATTTTAATTGCGAATTCTTTTTTATTATTTTTCTTGAGCGGTATCCTTATCATCTACTTATATCTCTCTATATTGATTTTCATTGTAATTGAGGTTATTAATTTTTTCCTAACGATGTTGGTGATGGGCTATGAAAATGTTTTCATTTCACTAATTAATGCCTTCTTGTATCTATCTAGTGATGATAACTAACTCATAATATTTATCTTCCTCATTTACTTTATTTGTATAATATTGTTGTAGTCCACCTAGTTTTCTTAATTATAACTTACTATCCCTCTTTAGAGGACATCTTTAGGACTCAATTGTTCCCTATAGAGCTGTCCCCTGAATAGGGTTGAAGCATACATTACCCACCCCTCTTCAGTTTCACAGGAAAGTGTCACCTTAATGCCTGAATTGGACTGTCCCAAACAGCAGCGCAGATCTGCGCCACACGCCCTTACATGTCCTTAAATATCTCATGCAACATGGAAAGACCAATTAAGAGGACTTAATTGACTGTTGTAAGAAGATTAACAAGTTATGGAAAGACGTGAATCACATTAAAATGCAAATTAATAGTACTTGAATACTTTAATAATTGTGTAGTTAAAGATAATTCTATTGATCTCTTTTTTGACCGTTATAATTGTTTTTGTAATAAAATTAGTAAAATTGTATAATTTTGTATTGTTAGATTTTAAGATTTATATATATATTTATATGTTATAGTTTATTCCATTCTGTAAGGGGCGGGTTTCCCGCTGTTGAATGAGTTTGAATAAAATAAAATAAAATAAAATAAAATTTATACACACCGGTAAATTGTCAGTCACAAAAGGTGAAAACAATTAGTACAAGTACATTTACAAAGAATTCAATCAATGTGGGAAATGTAAGTTGTCTCACAGGGGTAATACATTAAAAAAAATATATATAATGACAAATTTTGCCGGAAGTATACAATAATAAACTATATGTAGGATACAAGAATTAATGCACCACTCAAGTTTTCTATTGTATGACGAAAACTGGATGGCATCTTTATTTACAATTCTATTATAGGTTTTAGTGACAATAGTTTCCAAAGAAAGACACTGACATACGCTGACTGATATAGTAGAGGAAAAAAATTATCAAACATAAAAAGAGATTTTGTTTAGTAAAATTGTAATCTTAATTCAATTACCACATTTGACAAAAGTATAATCCAGCCCTTTGTATATATTGTAGTTCCAGTTGAGGCCTGACAGTGAAGTAAAATAGGGTTAAAACCTGAAAGACTTACAATCATCCTTTTTTCAAATGTCATAGACGAGTCCTATGATTTTATACCTGGCTAAACACTTAGTTTACTTTAGAGAAAAGTAGGCTTTTAGTAGACCTATAACATTACTTAACCTCACACTAATCTACATTGTTTATTCTACTTCAATCATTTAATGTTTATAATCAATGCACTTACATTTTATTCTATAAAGTTTGTACATTATTCTTTTCTATGGGATTCTAATGAATCAAGAATTTTAATATCAAAATGTTGTCATTGATGTTGTCATCACTGTTCATGTTGTCATCATTGTTCATGTTATCATTTTATGTTGTCATCATTGTTCATGTTATCATTGTTCATGTTGTCATTGTTTATGTTTTCATTGTTCATATTGTCGTCATTGTTCATGTCATCACTGTTCATGTTATCATTTTTCATGTTGTCACCATTGTTCAAGTTGTCATCATTGTTCATGTTATCGTTCATGTTGTCATTATTGTTCATGTTGTCATTGTTCATTTTGTCATTGTTCATGTTGTCGTCATTGTTCATGTCATTTTTCATGTTATCATTTTTCATGTTGTCACCATTGTTCAAGTTGTCATCATTGTTCATGTTATCGTTCATGTTGTCATTATTGTTCATGTTGTCATTGTTCATTTTGTCATTGTTCATGTTATCGTCATTGTTCATGTCATTTTTCATGTTGTCACCATTGTTCAAGTTGTCATCATTGTTCATGTTATCGTTCATGTTATCGTTCATGTTGTCATTATTGTTCATGTTATCATTCATGTTGTATTCATTGTTCATGTTGTATTCATTGTTCATGTTGTATTCATTGTTCTTGTTGTATTCATTGTTCTTGTTATTGTTCATGTTGTTTTGTTTATGATGTTTCAAATTAGGAATAATGTAAACAAAAACATAATATTATATTGTTCATTTTTTTCCAGGTGACCTTTTAATGGAGGATCAAATGGGTAAAACCGAGAAAGAGCGCAACGACATGGAACTACTTAATGAGATTCTTAATACGCCATCAATACCAATGTTCGGTGAAAGTTCTGGACAAAGCGATAGTCTGTCATACTTTGGTGATTTTGGTTTGATAATAGGAGAGGAGGGAATATCAGAATCAGCAGCTCAATTTCTACCGTCAATGCTTCTAGACGTGAATCAAAGTATGGACCAAATGTCATTACAATCAGGTGTGTTGATGATGCCTAAATTACTGAAGACGGAAATGCTTTATTTATCATCATAAAATAACAATAGAAATTCATATTATAGATTAGCAAATAAAAAACAGATAATATATAAAATACAAAAAAAAATATTATAGAATACACACACATAATTGCACGAAACTTAAGTTGTAAAATGCAGTTACAATTTGGAAGTTAAAATGCAATAAAAATGCATATTAAGCTTAAAAGTTAAAAATTTAAAAAAAGTTGTTTAAAAAGTTTCATTTACATTGTCTAAAGCCTGCGGTGCACGCTGTAGTTATTGGCTGAGCCAACTGGCACGAATAACTTTTTGGTCCCTAAAAAATTTGCTAAAAAACTGTGATTGTGTTCTATTGGACGCATACTAAATTTCTGATTGGATAATTACTAATACTACGGTATATGGCGCGAGCTGACATATTATAATAAATTAGAACGCATGTGCAGTGGAATTTTTTAGTGAGCTGTTTGTTAGCTTACATTCGGCGTACACTTGAAGAAAATGACACGCATGACGACAAATATTAAACATGATAGATATTTTCCTCACGTGGCCGATTCCTCACAAATTGTCCGGCGCACACTGTGAGCAAAGTGTTATTCGTGCCAGTTGGCTCAGCCGATAGCTATAGTGTGCGCCGGGCTGTATATTATAATACATTTAATCGATAATGACAAGAATTAATAATTTGGATGGCATTTGCAACAAAAGCATCTGTTTGTCTTAGAAATCATAAGAGAGAAAAAAAATTATTATTAAATGATAATATACTAATTACTACAGTACTTATTATGTTATTACTATCAGTATAATTAATTTAGTATATTAAATTAGGTTGAATTAGAATATTATGTTGTTGATTCTTAGAATAAAAAATAATTAGAAACTTAGAAACAATTCTGAACACTAATTGTACTATAAATTTACCCTTCACCAGTGTGAAGATGCATTTGTAAACATTGTTCATGATAATTGAATATCAATATTCTGAATCTATTAGCGGCATAATTTAAGCACTGAAAGTGTTATTTAGGCGTTTGACAACAACATGCCTGTGCCTTGAAGGTCAGTTGTGTGATTATCTTGCCCAATTAGCACTAATCATTCTCATCTCCCATCATCACTCTTGCATTAAGTTCGACGGGTGTAAGCATTGGTTGCGATCCCTCCAGGGAGATCAATTAAGTTACATCGCAATTGCTTTAGTTCAATTTGCATGAAACTAATCTGGTTTTATCTAAGTGTGCCTTGCTGTTCTAACACACCATGATACCACTATCTGTGGATTCAATCGCTATGACGTTTCCTTGATTTTGACACCTGCAATAGAACGAAATAACTTGTTGACTATTGTATTTTATGTGATACAAACCTCTATTTTTTCAATTTGAAAAAACTTACATATATACATTTTGAAAATACGCCGAAGGTTTTACAATTTTTTAATTAGTTTATATCAGCTGCTGCGTTTACAGATTTTTTGCGAGAGCTTTTCGGCGTAACAACAAAACATGTATGCACAAATGTTTTTTTTTATCAAACTGAAGTTTATTTTAATTTTGTTTTGCTGTTGGTAGTTCGGCAACATTATTCACGATATCACCTTAAACACTTCGGTGTCAATAAAGGACTTCTGAAGGTTGGAAAAACTCTCGAAAAAATCCTTAAAGCAGCAGCTTACTTAAAAAACTTATCTTAATATTAGTGATAGTAAGAAATGAGTTGATATAATATAAAGAATTTTTATAAAACGTGTACAGATATGAACATTGGCAAAATGTTGTAGTGTTCTTTACACAGTTTAAAGAAAACAATAAAACCTATTATTTATGTTGTTTCTGTTTTGAAACCATATGAAATATAGCTTTCAAAAGAATATTTTCTAATTATACTTAATATATATCTTCTAGGCCCAGAAACAACACCATCTCATCCTGGCCTCCAACCGACAGACGTACCAGTCTCCCAGCAGAATATACCAACATCTGAAGCACCAATCACCGGACCCGCAGGGCCTAGCAACAAAATGGATTCTAGCAAGTCAAAAGTGTTTGACAAGAGCAGTAAAACAGATATGTCTGCCTGGTTTGACCTTTTTGCTGACCTTGATCCCTTAGCTAATCCAGATGCGATAGGAAAAGACGGTGATCAAAATCAAGGAATATGAATACAATTAATTGTTAACTAGTTTATTATTTATGATTATTAACAGTTTTCCCTAATAGGCTGTTAAAATTAATAGCATATTGAGATAGAGTATAGTAGACGACTTATGAAATATGTACAATTCTTGGTATAATGTGTGTTCAAGCTACAACATTATAGTGTACTTAAAATTAATTGGTTCTTGTCTTGTCTTTTCTAGAGATTCTACTTAATGGCAGAATTTCTTGATGCTATTTTAGTCCTTCCGTATGAGAGTCCTATTCAGACAACGTACTACATATTGACAGTATAATTTATTTATTTTTTTACATTCAGTCAATATCGTATGTCAAACTTAAATAGGTTGTGTACTGAAATGTAACTTTATTCTATTTATTTATTTATTTATCATTTGATTTATGTTTTATTTCATAATATAATAATTCTGTCACAAATACATATTTCATCGCAATACTACCAACGTTGAGATGCAAATTAGTTTGATACTCTCATCTGTTTTAGCTTTATTTTATTTATTTTATGTCCTTAGGCACATATGGCCAAGGGTTACCTATAGTAAATAAATCACTATCCTATCAGATAAGTGGTAATCCCCCTAATACATTTTTATGTATTATTTTGTAAACCAGTTTTACCGGAGTAACCCCCTACTCGTCTCGAATGAAAAACTGGGTTCTTTAAAGTGCACACAAGCTATAACTGTGTACATTGGATCTACGGTTTATAGTCTTTGTCGGAGAAGACTTGTGCCACCACCACAACTAGAAGCAAGTCGGCCTTGAACCCATGCAAATATTGCTCCCTCTTTTTCATTGTTCGCTCTTTAAGTACGGTAAACGGCGCCCCTGCCTTAGCCCCTCAGCCATTTGAATCGTTCGCTTTAGACATCCAAACTGGAGTATAAATTGGTACTATAAATAATGTCTCGGATAGTTTAGGCTATTATTCCCAAATCATATTACAACATTTTAACGAATGAGAATTGTTTTTTTGAATACATAACTTTCACAAATGTTCCTATTTTCTTTCATATTGTTCTTATTATCTTTCTATACGTATAAGTATACTGATTTTATAGAATTATTTTGGTAATTTATTCTGTTGATTGTTCTTGTTGGTTTAGTTCCATATATTTGTAATGAAATAATGTTTTGGTAATTCTATTCATATTCATATTCTGTGTTTTATAGAGAATTTTAAAATAATGTTTGTCTTTTATTTATTTAATTTGTTTCTAGGTTAGCAAGTATAGTTATTGTCATTGATTGCAAGGTAGCTATGGTTTATAAATTCAAGATAGTGCTTAAACATGTTTATTGAAAACACAAGGTATTGGTAGCTACTTCATTTTAGTGCCTAAGGATTTACAATTTGACATACAACGTAGCTAATTATTTATATTAGTGCTGTATTTGTTTAGGTTTACCTTCCATTTTTTGTTTGATGGATAATCATATGAATATTCATTAGGTATAATACCAACAATTAACAAGATATTTATATAGTACCAAATGTTTATTATTACACACCCCTCCCCACCCCACCCCTCTCTATTTTCTCTAAATGAAGAGCTAAAAAGTGTTGCTTTTTTTAGAAGTTCAAACAACAACTATTGATATATGCAGTGTTACTGAAATCCTTACAATTAATACAGGCTTAATATTCCATGCTTACTTAGGAACTACTAATGAATGGCCAGGTTAAGATTAATAACCTGGTTATTAGCCATTTATGCTAAATTCGTTAAAGAAGTATTTTTTTCTCTTTTTTTAGGTCAAATCATCACTAATTATTGGCTATTTGTCACTAAATCTATATTAATTACCTTCTTTGACTAATATTGCATCGCATTATTATAGTACTTGTTGACTAATATCCTCTTCTTTTACATATTGCACTCTTGTAATTAATTTGCTTCACTCAGACAAGTCTACTTATTATTTTCATCTCATAATATTTATTAAATGCACTTTAAAACCTTGTTCTACAAACAGTTTATACAGTTTGTTTCAAAATAGTTTCAAAATACATTTCACCTTGATTAACACTTTTTCCACTTAATTAAATTTGAGATTTGATTTGGTATCCATTCATAGTTAGGCTAATGTATAACAACCTTAACTTTTTCCTATCTTAAGTAAATACCACTTAAGAGAAATCCTTAAATATTAATGACTTAAGTGAAATACTTAGTATTTAAGGGAAGTATCTCATTGATTGGTGAATACGGCCAGCGGATCTTTTATAATCTTGTTTTCAATATACAATTAGATTAAGTTGTATTTAAACACTTTTGATCGCTAAGGTTGTTTTCATCCACCTGTCATCAACATTTAATGAATGACGTAGAATTACATCACATGAAATAATGTGCCTGAAACAAGCACACAGTGAGAGCATCGATCGTAATGTTCAGAGAAATTCAATAATAAAGCCTAAGAGAATAGTAAGGTAAAATTTTAATTTAAGTGCCACACATGCTGAGGGGCTCATAATTCCAATCTAAAATCATTGATTGAAACCCATAAAAAAACCAAACAGCTCTGTATTACATCGGCTAAGTTATTGATTTTACGTTGATAATTAGTTCTTTAGCTTTACATATGATGAGAGAATAAATTGTCCTAATTTGAGATAATATCTAAAAATTGAATGAATGAATTAGTTATTTCTTGTACATAAAGATATGAAAAATACCATCTGTAATCAGTTGAAAAATGATGATTTGATATTTTATATCGAAAAATGATTTTTAGTTTCATAAGTCTATTTTTTATTCTCAAGTAAATAAAAGTAGGTACTTAGTTATTTTTCTGTGGTAACACCAATCTGGTGTTGTCTTTCCTTTATTTATAATTCCATTTTTTTTTCTGTGAGTTTCTTTATGATTTTTATATTCCATGGGAATGATCCATGAATTTCCTTGGTTTTTTTCCCCGTCTATTAGATTTTCTTTGTGTGTTATTTACTTATTTAAGTTCAGTATTTTATAATACTTTAATATTTCAAAATAGTTTAATCAACTAGAATCTTTATGCTTTCTTCCTCATTTGCATTCCATTAAAATGATATTAATTGAAGCCTTTCATTCATTATTTATATTTAGTCATATTTATAAGTATTATTAATAAATTATTTTCATGAGGAATATATGTAATTGACAACCATTCCATTAAGTTATACTAATTTACGCCTTTATTATGTATATTTAGCTGAATTAAAAGCGTATTCTGATTTCGTATAGTATAAAGTACTGTAATCAATAAGAAGGCTTGTATCATAACATATACATTTTCGATATTGTCTTTGTTTTTTAACAATCTCTTATTCCAATTCAATCCCTCTATGTTATCATCAATTTTATTCATATCTCCCTATTTTTCTTCTTTTTTTTTTTTCATTCTTTTTAAAAATTGTCTTCAATCTCCATCAAACTCATTTGTCGCATCATTATTTACAGTGCCTCGTGCATCAAACTCTTTCAAACTTTTTTTCTGTCTCCAATTTTATCTCCTCAGTGTCGGGTATAATACATTTTCATCCTTTCCGGTCCGTACCATGTAACCAATTTATGATGATAAAAACAAATAGTAAATTGATCTTTCCAGAGCATGGCATTATTGTTCTGTTGACATGTTTACCCATCACACAAAACCTCTAATTATTGATTGAAATTTATTATTCGAAAGACATGATCCGAAGAAATTAATTTCATTTTATGAGGATGCTAATAAAATGTATAATCTTGTTTAACCTCTTTCAGATCATTCTTATGGTAATCCATGCTATTATTGGTTTTATTCGGAATTGATTAAAATTATTCAATATATGTTTTTATTATTTTTGCTGTAAACATTATTATGTTGTTAGAGCTGATTAATATTAATATTACTATTCACTATATTTTAGTATCTTTACACAACACAATTGTTCCACCAACTAACTAGCATTCATTTTCCCGACATTCAATATTATGAGTTCAATTTGGGGGCTATAAAATATTTTAATGTATTTCTAGTAATGTTGGGTTGTAGCATAACAAGCAAAAAGTTTAGATACTTCACTAGTTTATTTGCCATGCAAACCTTTAAACAATTATTTCTAGGTTTCTATTATTAATACTAGATCTACTGCTACTGCTTTGTATCCACTAACCTCTTCCGAAAAAAAAAAAAATGATTTTACATTTTTCCACTTCCCTTATATTCATCATGTATTTCTATTTGTGCATATATTTCTACTGAAGAACATTATTATATCAATTGTTTCCCCGTTATTCATTATTATTTTCGGAAAAAATATTACTCCTTTTGTAATTGTCTTGAGATAACAAACTATACATTAGATAACTTTGTGCGTTGAGGAAATAAATATAATTTCCCCCATATGCTTTATGGTAACATCATGGATGTACATTGTCCATGGTAACAGTAAACTTACTCTTTGTTAAATCAATGTCCATAGTAACATACAATAGATATGGTAATGAGTATGAAGTCAGTAAGTTAAGAGCTTGTAAATAATACAATTTGTATATGGACTTAGCTATATACACTTTCCGCATCCAGGTTATGGGATGCTATTTGTCATTATAAAAAGATTTAAAAATATAGTATATAACTATTTATTTGTTATGATAAAGATTAAATTGTATATAAAAATTATTCTATAGCATGAATGGCAAGCATTGATGTTTTCTTGAAGGTTATTTATTTATTTACTATCAAATTCCAATTTGCAATCGTATTCTTTCAGTGTATTCTATTATCATTCCAAATAATTGTTGAATTCTTTAAGTAATTTTATATATCGACTGCGACACGCGGTACAGAGTATTACATGCGAACATTGATGACACGGTACAACTTTTGTACGCAGGCGTTCAAATTGGATACAAAATTAACGACTTTTGCACGCGCTCGTCAACTAAGTGTCACTGTCGGTATATATTATATAGCGATAAGTTATACGCATTCAATGGGAGATGCTGATGAGGATTAAAATGACTCAACTCTATTATCAGAGTGCAATATACTTTAATTTAATTAAGTTTCAATTATCCTTATCCGGGTTAGGGTGATAATAGTGATTAATATTACGATTTTACTGTATTTCAGTAACTCGTTGGGTGTTAAGAAATAGTTGCTCTTTCGTTGTTGTATACATTGTGTTATTTACTTATTTGTCAGAATTGTCATGTAAAATGTGTGTTAAGTCGTGGTAACTCCTCCTCCTTGTCATCATCCTCATATTCATTACACTGTTTCATCATGGTCATAAAACACCAATGTAACCATCATTTATTATATCTACGTTATCAACATTTATTTTCATGAATATTTATCATCATGGTATTTATTTCGTAATCATTTAAATTTATTATGTTTCACGTTTATCCATTGCATATGACACTGTGTGTAAACCAACTTATAGACACATAGTGGTTTGTTTTGCTGTGTATTAATAACATTATGAAATGTATAAGTAATAATTGGTTATAAGGTTCCTAATATGACAGTACATTATTGTATATAATCAAATTGTATAACTTTTATCGAGGTGTTTTTATATAATGGTTAAAGTTGTCAGATTTTAAAAACCTTTCTTGATTAATGTTTAAAGTTATAGGATAGATATATACATTTACAATTCTGATTTTTATTTTGTAAATTATTATATGATTATTATATAATTACGAGCCACAGTTCGTTACCTTTCTCCGTTCGTTTCCCCGACGCAATTTATTTTCTGAAATTGGTAATTAATAAAGTTTATTATTTTGCCATGCAAAAGGTCCCGTTATATTGTTTTATGATTGATTAATCACTACACTACACTTAACTGTTTATTCCGGTTTCCAACAGAGTATGAGGTTTTAAATGGTACACGAATGCATCTGAACTTACTGTGTGAAACCAGGGAAGGGTGAATTTACATTACTCTTCCCTGAAGTTACTAATGAACGTATATTTTAACATCTAAAGACATTTCTTTAGGCTATTCAATGTGTTTATTGTATGCAAATGGTGTGGACACGGCCCGTAATAGCACATTTTGCGTTCACACGACACTGCCTCTGCTCTGTATAGTTACACACCATAATCTCTGACACACTTGCGCTTTCACACGGCACATGACTAATGTCATTGTATGCACTTGTTCTTTTGCATATTTATGTTATGTTTTATTATCTTCGGTTGTTATGTTCTCTCTTTAAATATATAAGAACATATTGCTATTCATTGTTCGGTCGTTGTTATCGCTTGTTATATCGATTGAATTATCCTCTTAATGTCTTGTTGTTATTTTGTAAACATACTCCAAAAGGTACATCGAGTTTATTTAACGAGGTTGGTGGAATAAGACGCTAACAGGATAAAATTAAAACGTTGGTACAGTGTATAGTAAATTGTTATGAATGTCGCAAGTGAATGTTACAAGTGTTCGTGCTTGTTGTTGGGACGACTTTGTTAAAAGCGTCTCAGGATTGGAAGGAAGCAAGCTGGAAAAAAACTTCGTAATCGTAACAAATCACCATGATAACTGGCCTAAAAAAAATCGCACATGAACGCACGCGCGCAACACGTACGTGACGCACGACATCACGTGCGGTAATTATCTTTACGAACCATTGGTTTTGAAAATTTACCTTTCTCGATATAGTTTTAATTATATAATATGACGAATATTTTTCCAATCAAAGTCAAATTAGACCTAGGGTACAAGAACATTTTTTTTTTTTCATTTCGTCAAATTGGACCAATATTTTTTTTTAAATCGCCTTTACTCGATAACATTACTTTAGTAGTTACACTTCACTTAATGTAACCGTTTTAATCCATAGCATACGGATAGTAGATAATTATTTTTTCCGAATAGGCGCCATAGCTTAAATAGTTTCAGATTTTCATTGCCATATTTTATTAGGTGTAATGAGACGTAGATTACATACATTTTTGTGCTTTTATCATTAATTGTATTCATATCGTCATTTAAGGGAAAAGGTATCATACATTACGGCAATACAATACGGCAATCATTTAACAATACACAAAAGATGATTTTGTGTTCACCACGCGCGCACTCTCTATGTCCTTTAAGTACACCAAAAAGCGGAGCAGGCGTATTCAAAATGCTAATTAGATACCGTATCTAATTAGCATAATTACGTTCTTAAGTTAATTTAGCACAGGAATGGCCATTTAAGAAGTATGGATCCTTGTTCCTGGTAGATTTTAGAATTGGTTTGATCGATGTACTCAATATGCTAATTAAATCCACATTTAGGGGTTAATTTCGGTGGTTCCCCTAAAATTGAACAGGATCCGTCAGTTAAGAACACATCATCACCATGTTTATATGCAATAATTGTAATGAATTATTAAATTGAATTTGTTATTTATTTATACGGGTTAACCTCTTCAGTTAAAGACTGATCTCCCAGAGGGCCCAGTTAAGATCAGTGGATGGGCGTGTACTAGCACACCGGGATAACCCCTACTTGTAGGTTGTACTAGGTTCTACCATGGAGCGAGTGAGCCTCGAACCCTTGCCGATGTTATGGCTACGTAATTGCGGTTCCACTATCTTAGTGAGTTAAGTGCTCAAAAACTACTGTTTTCTAGAGTTATTTCCCACAAGGATCTGCGCCGGTAAGTATCGGTGTTGACGATCGAGTAGGCCTACTAAAACTGTACAGTTATTTCACGGATAAGGCAACTTATTTTCAGTAAGACATGAATGTATCAGGTTAATGGTTATTAATCTTTTTTTTTTGTGTTCCCGTGTGTAGAATAATACATTTTGTCGTGATATTATTATACACTATATGGTATCTTCTTGTCGTTTTTATTTTTACGCCTTTCAACTCCAACTCCAACGAATGGAATTCTGTACGCATATATTTATTTATATATAGATCTATTAAAATAACCTTAATACAATACACACTGATACTATTCGATTTGAATAACAAGTGTCACGCAGAACTAGTCCAATATGACATACGTGATCTGGCATATGCACATTTTATACAGTATCATCAATATCTATTAATCGATTTAATTATGGCGTAGTCTTAGTTTACAAATTATTATAATTGATGATATTATAGTACTGAAAATTAAATAAATAATCGATTTATATAACTTACGAAAATGCAAAAGTGTTTGAACGTAAAATTTATCATGGCAATTTATTTTTATTGTGAACGTGTTTTGATTTTGTTTCCTGTTTATGGTAGGCCTAGTGGATTTGTTTGTCTTTTTCTTTATTCATTTAGCATCCATTCAACAATACATTTAAAATTAAATACATAAACAAAGAACAAACAAATACAAAAATGGATGACGATTTCTTCCCTTATTTCATTCAATTGTAAATATCTAATATTACAATTTACATTCTTTATTCACCACTTAGCTGAGCCCATCTCCGGCCCATGTCTCAACATAGTTACTGTATGTGTTCCAGACGGTCTGTTACGTAGGAAAAGAAAGATCCGACCTCATTTTTTAATCTATTCATGCTAGCCCCCAGAAAAACACATAATTAAGCCTACCATCTTTTAGGTCGATTTCATGTCATGTCTGTTTCTGTGTTTGCCGAACTGTCGTATTTGACCCTTGACATATTGGAAACATTTGACGTATAAAATAAACCTAACGAATAAATTATTGTTTCGTTTGTGTTTGCTGATTAGTCATCAATTTATAAAATCATTTAATATTTATTTTTATTCGTTTGTACATTTTCTATGTCTGACGGCATCAGCTTTATTTCCATGTGGGCAAACTCCTTTGTGCTGTTTTGTTCTACGTTTCTTCATCTTGAAATGTCATATCTTACGTAGGCGATGATGGAATGACACAAACTCTGTGTTTTTGCTCTTCATAAAATCAATTTGATTTATTTTTCACGTGTCATTTAATTTCTCCTGCTCCATTTCTGTCTCAATGCCTATATTTATATACATATATCTCGCAAAAAGGATCTCTACTTCTTCCGCTTTACTCTTTTCATGTTTACCACGTAAAGCACGATATTACAGGTTGGCTTACCTATACATAGAATTGTCTTCATTCAAACCGTTGGCGATAGGCTAAAGGTCCACAAAACGTAATGCATTTACGATCGATGGATTGTATAATTCTGTATAATTGCCCATAGCGTGGACAGTTTAGTGATATACCCTAAGACACATTGATCAAATAATATTGATCTTTTTTGTATCCAACTTGTACAGATGATAACTTATGCTTGGCCAGGTCGTCTAAATAACATTCAGAAATTGAACATTCAAAATCCTTTTAATCATAATGCATACATATACAATAAACTACAACACTTTTTTTTCTCCTTATAGAGATTTCACCCACTTTTATTTCTTGCATAAAAACGCATGTTTACTTATGAAAAACATTTTCTTGTACATAGAAGGCTAATAGTTTTAACTTTTTTTTATAATACATATTTAAAGTCTATGCACATTGTGACCAATATGCTCTGATTGGAGACTAAGTCGCAGGGCGTTTAGCGTTCGTGATGATGACATATTTAATAACATTTTGATTATAGTTCTTCGTCTACTATTTTTCTTTAGTATAATTTCATAGGGATATTATGTTGACATACCTAGTTAATTCTAGATTAAAGTTAGTAATTTAATACATTTAGAAATATAATATTTTTCATAGAGTTGTCCCAAAGGAGGGGTCTACTGTAATTGAATAATTTCCTACAGAAAAACTAAAAGCCACAATCGGGGCTGAGTTTCCTTTGCATTTTTACAATTTTAAATATTAATAATATGATTAAAGATATATTGTCCCCCTAAACTAATATTTTTTTACATTTTTGTTGTTGAATATGCAATTTTAATGTCACATAAATCTGGATCGAAAAAAAAAATTCCCGGAAAAAAAAAATAATTTAAAGAAAAATATAGGCCTACCTAAATTGTCTGTCAAACAATGGTTTTTGGTTAAAATTAACCGTTTCTTTTGTCTTTTTTACAAGTGAAATAATTATTTTTGTAGATTTTTTTTTCTACATAAGTGAATAACTTGATTAAAACTGCAAAATGGTGTATTCAACTCTGATTTAATTAATCTTTATTTTTCATGTTTTTGGGGGACAATACATCTTTAAGGTATATACTTTAAATATAAGAAAATCTATGTTATAGAATTAATACACTTAATTTTGTAATTTGATGAATGATATTGTTTGATATAAGGCAATAATCCTTATATTAGGTAAAATTACATGTGTTCTCTGTGCTCTTCTGTTGGATGTTAATTAAACAATGATTTGATACGATTTCTATATTAAGATAACGTATAATGTTATAAGTAGTTATGGTACAGCAATACAAGACTACGTGCTTAAATACTTTCAATTCCAACGTTTGATATTCGCTTTAGACACGCAAGAACTCACCCACGTGCTTATGCAGTATTGAATAGTTGTTTGAACATGGTTCTTGTACTGCAGCACCTACGAAGGTAAGACATGTATTGTTTGTACTCTAACGAAATTCATTACCGGTGCTATCGGCGGCGAATGATTTTGAATTGTATTGTGTATGATGGAGGAATCCCTGATATTACTAAATATTGTATTTTAAAGCACACGTATTGCGTGGAAGCTGAGTATTTGTGTATATTTCACAGTTTCAACCGTGTGAAAGAATTTCCGAAAATGGAGATCAATCGGGTGATATCATTCCACCATTCCGTTCCTTTGTTGATCTTGAGCTGATGTTCATAATCTGTTCATATCCAGTATTCTGAATTGGTTGCACATTTTATTACGGTAGAACCTCTATTAAAGGGATACTCCGCCGGACCCAACAAAGTATCCTAATTGAAGTGTATTCTGAATAGGGTTGGTCATAGGCCTACTGAAGTTCATTTCACAGGAAGGTGTCCCCAATTTTACTTAAAGGTCACGTGCCTTTTTATATTTCATTTATATTAAACTATTATAGTATACATTTTATCATTATTTAAATTATATTTCAGTTTATAATCTGTATTTGATTTAAAATTTGAAAGAAATAAATATTGATTTTAATTGAATTAAATAAGGATGTTATCTAAGTACAAGGGTTTACTAATTAAAACTTTGTCCAGTCTGAGCGTCGAATCAGGCTATCAGCACGAAGTCTGAGAAAACTGTGCATATTGTTTTCTCAGACGAAATAAACATATTGTCAGAAATTGACCAAGAACATGGTTATCGTTAAGACGTTGAACTGTTTATAGTGTAGGCCACTATGTAATTTCGTGTCATTTTTTTGTTAAAAGCAAAATTCCAGCTGATTTAGTGTCTTTAGGATGTAAAGTAATGAAAAAAATATGTTGCCATTTTTTTAAAAAAGCTTAAGGGTGTCAAATCCAAGATGGCCGCCAATACGTAAAATATCCAATAAATGTACCATATTGGACAAAGTAACACCCATTATGAATAATATTTTAAGTTCATATGGGTTCTCTGCTATATAAGAATTATTATAAACCTATATTCATTAGTATTCTGACATTTTGAATTTCAAAATGGCCGCCATTTTTTAAAAATGGATTAAATTTCTTATTAAAATATGTGCAAGTTATGACGTTGATTGAAATCACATAAAATGATAGGCCTATGACAACAACATTGGTGATTAACACAAAATGTCGGCCATTTTGAATTTTAAAATGGCCGCCATTTTTTAATAATGGGTTAAATTTCTTATTAAAACTTGTATAAGTTAAATAAAATTAGATTGAAATACACAAAATGACGTGCTTATGACAACAACATGGTGATTAACACAAAATGTTGACCATCAGGAGGTCTACAGTACTGACAGTACACTTCTTCATATTAAAACATCTCATAAACTTCTTCAGTTAAATGACAACTAACTCTGCCAAAGTCCTTCAATGAAATATTTCTAATCTTGAATGCGATACAGTAAGTTGACCTTCCTTCGTTCTCTACTACTGTATCCATCGAACTTCCACAGACTGATCTGCGTTCCCAACAACCTTGTTCAGAAACAAATTGGCAAAATAACTGAAATACCTAATTTCACCGGCAAATAATCTCTATAGGAGTCTTCTTTTACTTTGATAAGTTTGTCACCTGTATTCACCGTCATATATATATTTTGCCAATATTCGTCTTTTTCTTAGGATCCCATATAGACAGTTTGCCTTCTACAAGACTTTTACCAATGCCTCAAACATTTTCTGTCCAATTTCATCATGCCATGGCCAACTAACACCTTTGTGCGAATTGCAGCATTCTTCATTAATCGGGATATCATCTCTCTTTAAATGTTAACTAGATTTGCCAGCTCTGATGAAATCATTAATTTGTGTTATTCCAATGATACCACGCTCAATGACCCTGGTCAATTGATGTAAATTCAGCAAGTCCCACGCATACATGTCCTCTCATATACATAATAGGGATGTAGTTTAACCACATCATTTAGATTTCGTCGACTCTCTGTATTCAAGTTAATATCTTTATGATCAGCCTCTTTCAAACAAAATGATACTTAACTTAGAATCTCTTTCTCTGTCTGAATTTGTAGAAGCAAGTTGTAGAGAGAAAGCAGAATTTGTGTTCTTCTGTCCTTTAGAGATGTTTTCCATTTAAGATATTTGTGTCACTGGTTGTATAGGTAATACAAGTTCAGTTTCAACAAAAGCACTTGCCTCAACACTATTTTCACAATGTCCAAAAGCCATATAGTTCACCGGGTCGACATAATAATTGCTTTTTGATGTCATCTCTGTCCACCTCCACTCATCTCGGGCAAGAGTCATCACCAGGCATTCTTGTCTTTCCCTAGTACATGAGTTTTTATACCACAACCATGTGCACTCATCAAACCAGTGTATAATGCTGGTCTGTCTGTATGGGGTACATATCTAATGAAATTGGTTGAGATTGTAGAAGATGAGAAGTAGGAGTTCATTCATTTACAAGGTTATTTATAGGCAGAGCTGTATCTGTATTTCCTTCAAGCTTCTGCCAAACGTTGACAGGTTGAAAACTTACCAACCATACTGGTGACTATGGCCCTGAAGGTTTAGACATTGAATTACATAGCAATAACGCATTTATTATTTAACATATTTATACAGGATTTCACAATAAGGTATAAATGCACTTGTTTTATATTGTGGTCCTGTCTCCTGTCAAGTTTCAGTTTCATGAAAAGAAATGAGATCTGTGATTTAGAATCTATATATAAATTATGGTTAATTCTGACATAGGCGAGCACAATGGAAAAACTTTGTAACAAATTTCTGCCTTGGATACCTACCAGAACTATCTCAGGTGTACCGCAAAATGTAAAACAGTTTTCACTATTACGATATTGTTCCATATTTCTATCTTAGGAATATATTATAAAGAGTTTTAAAACAAAATTTCTGATTCATCGGTAGATTTCAACTCAATTTCAATTGTACGCGGTCAAAGTAATTTCCGGGTTCACGATGAGTTCACAGGTTCACCTTGCAACTACCTGGTTTCAGTTAAGTTGGTCGTTAGTGGCTATAGCTATTTTAGTTTTTTGTTTATTTTCGGATCGGACCGCGCGTGTGAAGGTACAGTAGTTAAAAAATAAAATCCCGATAGCCGAGTTTTATTGAGTAAGCTGGCAGGAATAACTGTAGGCTATCTGTGTCCCATTAGGGCCCATATTGCAAGCCGTCTAAAACATCTTCCTTCTTGGGCCGAAACGGCCTAGACTGTCGCGGAAGTTAGTTTCAAAAGATGTTTAAATTAAATAATGTATTATGATGGTATTTATTTGAATAAACGCCTCCCCAATAAAACATCACTTTGAATAATAATCGCCTACACCCACCCACCCCCCTACCCAACTATCTAATAAACGCCCATCCACATTAATTATACACACAATATTGTATATACTATTTATAATAGAATTCATTACACTGTTAACTATAATTTACCAAGCATTTGCTATAATTTTTTACCACTTTTCATATCTATTAGAGGATTTTATTTAATTATAAATGTTACGATGTTATTAAAACTAAAAAATCCCTCGAATAAGCATCTCCCTCAAATGAACTCTGCCTCCCCACCTCCGCCCTATAAAAACAATAAACACTATACTTTAAAATGTTATTAATCATTTAAGACACTGTGAAACAGAGTAGGTTTAGTTTTTCGAATGTCAAGTATTTTCAATAATGGTAACCGACAGAAAACGTACAAGGAGAAAGTCCTTGTAAAACCTTTTTACCCGAGTCATTATCATTCCGAGAACCTTCGATTACACTTCCTAGAGGAGAGCGAGCAAACTAGAGGTCTAACCCTCTAGTTAGACGTAATTGTTGTTGAATATTTGATATAAATTGTTAAGTTGTTTCATACTTTTGCAACTCCAACTTTGAACGATTATTTAATTTAATAGTCATAGTGGGGTATTATATATCTGTTATATAGAGGACATTGACAACTTTAGCCTTATATTTACAATTTACAATCCTGTGCGAAGTGACAATTTTAGAACATTGTGTACAAACAACAATTTATGCACACATATTTAAAAAAAAAATATTTAAAGAATTTAATTTTTAGTGGCGGCCATTTTGAAATCCAAGATGGCCGACAGATTATCGCTTTACATAGTTAGGATTGTATAATGGGTACAGTAATACCATCAAAACGGACTTGTTCCACATTCATAATTTATATTATTGGTGATATTCTGATTTTTAATAGGGTTATTTGAATGTTGGCGGCCATCTTGAATTTGGTCCTTTAAATGTCTTTTGAAAAAATGGCAACATATTTTTTTTCATTCCTTATATTATCAAGATATGAAATAAAGTCAAAGTTTGCTTTTAACAAAAAATATACACGACATTCATATAAACGACATACCAGCCTACACTATTAATACAACTTGATATCGCTAAATGTTATACACTCTCTTTTAATTGCATGATTGAATTGTTTTATTGAAAGTGTAATTGATAGCACTGTAACGTTTAACTCAATCAACTTAACACATATGTTGTTCTGGTCAATTTCTGATAATGTTTTCATTATAATTCCGTAACCAACACGTTGTCTGATAGATAGATAATTTCCCTTATGATGAAGCTTGGTTAAAGTAATTTTACCATCGAACGAAATTGACAAGTTTTCGAATTAGTTTCCTTTGAATATGTACGCTTAACAATTTTGTTATTAATGACTGATCGATTGGTTTTTGGGTATTTATTTCCAGTTGTCAGTAAAATTAATTTGTGTCTAGTATAACCATCACAAGTTTTTAATATAATAATAATTTATTGGAAACCTCACTCGTACAGCAGTGTCCAAATAATAACTTTAAAAGAACAAAATAAATGCAAACAAAAATAACATGTTGTGTGAAATACAGCATACAAAAATAAATAAACTTATTAACTTAAGATGAATCAAAATAAATGTCAAAATAATATAATGTAGTGTTTTGTGTTTAGATACAAACAAAAGGCATATAGAAATAAATAAAATTGCAAGCAAGCAAGCAAAATAAAGAGTATAATGGTGTTTGTAACACTAAGGCTTACAATTAGGCAAAAAACCCCGATACAACACAATTAAGCATACTATTAATATGTACTAATATTTAGTTGATCCCATAAGTACGGTATTGGACTCGGTTAGTCTAGAAATGGTAGATACTTATTCTTGCTCTATCTTGCTACTTTTGTACCAGTTTGCCTGAAAAATGTACTGATAAATATGAATTATCCATCGGGAAAATATGTATTTTATATGAATACTGAATGCACTTATTAAATGTGATACACCTTTAATGAATAAGTCCTTGTTGCGAGTGGTGAAGGTTGGTTTACTTTCCTTTATTAAAATATAGATTATAAATCCTATGTTTAGATTTCGCTTTTCAGATTATTATTTAGTTTATTTTTCGCGTAGTTGAATCCCTTTGGGCGCAACTCTGTTTAGAAACGTGCATTATAGTTGGTTTACAACTTCCATAGTGATGAGTCGATACCATTGAAGCATTATTGAATTTTTAATTATTATAAATACTCTATATTTATTTATTATTAAAATGATGAATTAAAATTTTCAATTATCTTAGGAGTATACCAATGCATCATTAAAGACGAATAACATATACAGTATCTGTTAAAGCATCCGTTAAACATTTAACAGACTCTACAGTATGTGACAAAGGTTGCTGTCTGAAGAGGTGATACTGCTGACTTTTTATTGTCGCTGGACACGATACCGATCATGTATCGGGTAAACATGGTATTCATTGAGACAAAAAGACATGGCTACCTCTCTGCCTACATCTACAACACCAGAACCCCAACATCGCGTTAAGGTAAACCAATGTTCAGTTACATTTATATAATGAGTTCACTGTTAAATTGATACAAACGAGTATAAATTATTTCTGTAGGTAGGTGATAATGATACAGATTATCGTCACAGAACCTGCATCATTATACAACTACAATTATTGGTTACACGTCGTCAAAATGCTATACCAATTAATATATGTAATAATTGATTGAGTTCGTCACTACTTGTGCGTGACTCCCCGCTTGAAATAATTATAATCATTCGGATTAATTGTGTCAGGCCACCGTTATAACAAATCGATTCAGGAACACGTCATAATACTATATCAGGTTATATAATACATAGATATTTAAACTACCATCTAATTTTAATAAAATCTTGGAAAGAGGTATATGTAAAACATATACCATATGTGGCTAATAAATATACAAACAAACTGACTCGTAAGGATATTTTGAACTATTGCTCGACAAAAGAAAATTGAGTTTATACAAACGATTAGTCTACGCATGTGTTAGACCTAGTATAATACATACTGTTCATTCATTATCGGGGCGGTATTAGTCGATATAACGTTCTCGTCTATCGGTCCTGAAACGACGAAAGGCCCCTATTTAAACCGGCACAAAACGATCCTGAGTTGTGTTAGGCATGTGTTAGGCCCAGATAATACTTACCGGTACTGTTTCGTTCATTTTTCGGGACAGTATTGTTCGATATAACGTTTCGTCTATCGGTCCTAAAACGACGAAGGGCCGCTATTTAAACCGGCACAGAACGATCTTGAATTGTGTCAGGCATGAGTTAGACCCAGATAATACTTACTGTTTCGTTCATTTTTCGGGACAGTATTGTTCGATATAACGTTTCGTCTATCGGTCCTAAAACGACGAAGGGCCGCTATTTAAACCGGCACAAAACGATCTTGAATTGTGCAGGTGCCCAGTATAATACCTCCGTTCATTGTCGGGACGGTACTGGTCGATATAACGTTCTCGTCTATCGGTCCGGAAACGACGAAAGATCGCTATGCAAACGGACCAAACGCTGAAGACCGATGAGTCGAAATGTACTCCGATGTGCTCCCTCCATAATAACATTGTATCCCATGTCACTATAATTTAATTGCGACATGACACTGATATTATACTTGTTGCAATTAATCAATTTAAGATAGATGAATTTTATCAATGTAAAATGATCAACATATAATATTACAGACCTACATTATTAAAGTAAAGTAAATGCACTGTTACTACATAGTGACATATATTATTCGATTCATTTTTTTTTTCGTATAGCCTGATGATTTAAATATAATAACGTGAAAAGAACACTAGTAAATCAATTAGCAGATCTGAACGAAGCCCTATGTGATTCTTTAAACATATGCGTCGTTTGATTTAGGTTCGGTTTTATTATTCAAAAGAATAACTACATTTAAAAAGGCTTATACAGTAAGTACAATAACCCATATTAAGCGGAAATCTGCAGGACCCAACAAGATGTCCCATATACCCTCTATTTACTTCACGGGAAAGTGTCCCCCTAATAGGGGTGTCTCGTGAAAGGTATGTTCAAGTGTACAGTATGTTCTTATTTGTTTATCTGTGGCCATCGATTTAAGTGGATTGCAATATAATTGATAACTGATATTTTGTATAATATTGATAAATCGTCTTTCAAGGTGAATAACCGCTGAAATTGAGAGACTTATCAACAATCTAGAAGATTGTATTAATATTATAATAAATGAGTTTTGTGGAAATGCATTCTTCTAAGCTTTTAATGTGGACATGCAATATGTTGATAGTGCGCGGGTACGCAGCATACGCATATAGGTAAGGCATAATAAAGAATTAATTTTCAATTTGAGAAAATGGTGTATATAAGGAATAATAGGTTTAGTCTTTACGGTTCGTTTAACATGTTTCCTATTGCACAGATCTGATTTGTTTTAAATCTAAACTTAATGAGTTGATGATAAAAATCTCTGTATTGTAACATTTCACCTGCAGCCTACAGACGGCTTTCACATGGCGCCCGGGTTCGGTCCGGCGCCCTGTGAAAAATATCGTGGAAAATGGGTTCAGTGGTAAATCATAGGATCGTTCATACGATTTAAATCCGTAATTGATTCGGACTCCGAATTCGGAGCGATGGATCAAGAAGCCGTTTTTTCCCTGAAATCGTACGATATTTTCAGAACCAATGCTCCACAAACCATTACCATTTCTTCATTTATGACAAGATAGAAAAATTGAAACAAAATAGTAATAGGCCTAATTATAACGCAATGAATCAACGCAATGAATTGACGTAATATTCTGCGAAGTGAACCAAGCAGCAAAGCTACTCATCTTGAAATGGAATTGCAATGAAATAGAATTTAAAATTATTCATAATTGGCCTATAATTTGTCATTGATACCAAGAAGCATTCAACTCGTGTTTTGTTTGGTACGATATTATATGATGATATTAATATTTATTCAAAACACATTTTAGAATGTAGAAGATGATGAATACAATTATTATTATTATTATAATAAGCCTACATATAAAATTGTCTCCAAAATTCGTACGATAACAAAAGCAATACCGTGATAGTGAATATAATACTCTCATTAATATTGCTATTAATTTAGAAGACGTTTTGTTGACTGTTGAAGATGAGTAAACGTCTCTGTTTGCATAAAACTCAATCCGTTGATATCTTAATCTTACGTTAAAATTTAGTCGCAAAATAAATTGCAATGTGATTGGGTTAATGTGTAGATGATGTTTTTATAACACAGCTAGGTTATCGGTAAAGTGTGGATTTAGCCCTATTTGATATTTTAATTTGATAAGTAAATAACGAATATTTAAACAAATACAATTGAAAGTCGGTAGATTATACTAGAAAACGTCAATAGTGGGCGAATAATTCGCTCTGTATGTCTTGTTAGGCCTTTAACAAATTATGTTTATTCTCAAAGTCATTGACCACAATTGCCCATTATCATAGGAATATTGTTAATACAGCATCTCATGTGTATCACATGTGGTACCTGTATCATGGAACGTTAAGGGTTAGTTACGGTCGTATGATACTTGTGAAATACATGTGATGCTGTATTACCAATGTTCCTATGATAGTGGAGACATTTAGATACAGAATATTAGGCCTGACTACTATTTTATTTATTTTACAGAGTTAAACTCAATTCTAGCCACAGAATTGGGAAAACATGGAGGAAAAATGTTTATGTTTTCCTCCATGATGTGAAGGTGTATAAAATTAATGTATTCCGATATACGTGCTAGCTGTAGGTTTCAGGTGAAATTCAATAACCATCTATCTTTTAGTAGATTACTCGACGCCTTAGTTGTCAAGAGGTTACTTATAAGTATTTGTTTTTAATTAGTGTCTACGTTCAGTAGCACTGTAAACATAAGAAATAAAACGCAAATTGTTTTCTTAGCCATTACAGGAATAATAGAAGTTGATCCAGAACTCGTTTAATGCTGCGAACAAATAACCGGTTAATAATTTAACTAACTAACTTCTCAGTGGCGTCCAGGATTTTAAAATGTCACTGTAAATCAATTTTTTGGCGCTCCGACCCCTTCCAATCCCATTCTGGATCTATGTTTCTTGCCAGCAAAAATGATACCAATTTATTAACCGGTTAACCTGAGAATAACGGTTAAACACACAAACAACTGTGAACGCCATTTAACCGCTTATCTTTGCAAAACTGCAATCGTTATGGTTTGAAACGAATCATCCTCAACTCATTAACCTTAGACTATCCATTTTTGCTAAGTCATCGATGGTGGCAAAAATCTGACGACACACAATTCTGGCAACAGTCACCCTTGATATGATGAGGTTGCCAGATTTAGTGTTAAGATTAAGATATGGATTATAACAGTAAGTATCATATTTGCCTCAGAGGGCAAACCCGTACTATCGTAGATTTTGTTCTCAATCGGTCGATTTTGGAATTGCGTTTTCAATAACGCGTATAAACGAAATGATATCAAATTGCATGTGTTACGTATACTAAGACGTCTGTAAACATTACATGAGTGCTTCAGTTCAATGAAAATATCCGCAATAAAATTACAAATTTGAATTTGTAATTGTACTCTTGTTGAAAGATCATAAATCGCTGCAGAATTTGCATACAAATTAAGTTAGTTCAAATAGAGATCATAAGCAAAAAAGAATAATAGTAAATATCGATGAGTATTGGATCATTGAATGTCGAGGATCGGAAGGCGTCGTGGAGAACTGGAAATTGTTTATTTAAAGGCTGAGTGTCCGCTCGTTCCTCGTAGACGTAGGAATCCGCTTTCTCCCAGGGGTGACACTTGAAAAAAAAGCATTGTGTTTCACATAAAAACGATTGTATCATACTGCTCGGTGCTTACAAACGTTGTGCCATAAAGGCTTTATTCGTGTGGTGGTGGATTCACACGGTTTGCGTTACTGTACTCTAACTGCGACGCTTGACAAACAATCTCAATGCATTTTGGTAAATTTAAGTTTTATACACGAGTGAATTGGTAAATGGGTGATTTTCCAAAACCAGCAGAAGCTCTTGTATAGCATAATGCGAGTGTATAATGCCTTGATTGAAAACCACTCTGCGATTCTATGTTCTAACATAATTGAAATTATCATTGACAGTTAATACGTTCTTAGATTGATTGCCACAAATTTGAAGTGTCCGAATAAACACAGTGTAAATTGAATTGTAACTGAATTAGACATTCATAACTTAATACCATTTCGTATTTTCCTATTATAATGTCTATTCTTTATATTTTAAACAACCAACACACCCAATGCACACATAGTAGGCCTACACATAATATAATTCTGAAACTGTTATTTCATAACAATATTACGTAATACAGTACAATATTATTGAATTTTAGTCGTAACACTGTATCAGCAAGATTATGTGGCAGTTTGTAATGATTTTAATATGCATATTTTTTTAATTAAAAAATCTATAAACTATATAACTGTAGGCCTATCCCAGTCGAATATGAATGGCGCTATTTAAATTTCATAATATCTTTCGCCTTTTAAAATTTACTTTTTAAATTCATCAATTTATAAATTAAGAATAATATTTCATATTTGTTTAAATAAAAAAAACCTAATAATTCAACATACCATAGCTTATTTCTCCGTGAGTAGGCTATACTTATTTTAGATTTCCTTAAAAGAGAAGTATTATGTTGTAACAATAACAATTGTTTTAGAGCCAGGTATAAACAACATTTTTGTAATGTTTCTATAGACGAGAACATTCATTAAAGATTACAAATTATGATATGTTGTCGTAATTCAAACTGTAAATTAATGTTGATAGATATTTGATACTGACATTATGTACGAAATCACACCAGTAGCATGGACACACCCTAAAATACACTCACGTTACCACACATACAGTACATAGGTAGACTTTCCATAACGGAAAGGGCTGTATTTGTAGTCGTGGAAATTATGAGTAACTGGTTGCGTCGCATAAGGAGCCGGATTGTTAGAAAACTTACTTGTAAAAATGTTATCGTGTTAGGATGGAAATCGGTGATGGAAAAATAAGAAAAATTTTCTTCAACTTACTGTGATCGTATCAACAGAGCTTGATTAAAGAGGTCGAAAACCCGCCCTCTCCGTTCTCAAAATAGAATTGTGTTTCCAACCCAATTCTGTATTATCTCTTACTGCATAATTAATTATACTTATCCAAAGCATAGGCCTAAACGATTAATATTTTAATCTTTTTCACAAAATATAGAATTGAAAGGAGTTAAGCCTTAATTCATTAAATGAATATATGTCTACGAATACAGTATTGGATTATTTGATACTGACATTATGTACGAATAATGTTATCTCTTACTGTTTAATTAATTATACTTATCCAAAACGTAGGCCTAAACGATTAATATTTCAATCTTTTTGACAAAATCGAATCGAATTGAAAGCAGTTAAGCTCTTAATCTCAGTTTGAACAGCCCCGGTTCTAAAGCCCCGTCTACATGCACTATCAAACTAGTTTTGACAAAAACAGTGTGATGTGCCCAAATAATATGGTAATGATATGCCCAACTATGTTAGTGATATGACATCATGTTCATATATGGGCACATCGGATTTGTTTTATGTCACATTAGGTTTGATAGTGTAGACAGAGCTTAAGACTACGTTCACACTTGTTCCGTTTCACGGTGCCGTGCTATAAATAATGAATAATGGAAAATCATATAACAAATTGAACGAAACAAGTGTGAATGCTAGCTCAAATTATAACATTGATGAATACTTATTTGAAATTGCATGTTGTCTCTTGTCCATTCACATTGTATATTTATATTTCTAAATGCTGTTTTATATTCACCTCTGTCTTAGTAATCGCCATCAGTGTCTATTTAATTAGCAACAGTTACCAATATGCTATTAATTCATTAAATGATGATTAATCTTTTTTTTTAATAATTAATATATAAAAAAGTGTGTCAGATCACATTACGTCTTTAATGTTATTGAAAATATACTGCCATGGACATAGGCTTATTTTTGAATATAATAAATTGTCCAAAATAAGAAATACGAAGCTATCAAATCACATATAATTACCAGACGAAAGATATCACTAATTGAAAATCTTTTTATTTCATTGATAGCACTAGGAATAATTGTTTGTCATTTATGCCTATGTCTTAGCTCATAACAATCGGTTTATGTGAAGGTATAAATCAATTGTTTCACTTATAATATGTCGTTTGATAGATTTTTGTACCCATATAAGTAATTGTGTATGATTGAACGCAAATTAATTTTCGGTGTTTTCTAATTTTAACATTTCATGCTATATATGAAAATGTTGTATAAATGTAGGTCAGAATTTGACTTAATGTAGTTTGTCGTATAGCTTTCATCATCTGTATCCAAGAGTGCTAGTCTCGACTGCCATTGAAATTCCTCCTTTCACTGTGATTATTTTATTTTGAGAGGCTTATTTTGCAAATTATGTGACTGTTATAATGTCTCATATAAAGATTTTAAGTAATTTACTAAAAGAAAAAGCAAAATACATATTGTACCATACTTCCACTAGCCACTATTAATGAATTCAGAGAGTATAAACAAAATATCACGGATCATTCTATGGAAATATTGATATCATAAATATATTATATCCGAAATGTTGTTGATTAATTAATTTGGTCACAGCCACCCTAGAGTACTATTATGCAAAACTGAATATCCATAAATATACTTTTTTTCCAGATAATCATGTGACTGGAATAAATAATAACTTCGATGCTCATTTTTATTCTCGTTCGATTACAACGTTATTGTTTTTATTGATTTATATAACGTCTTCAAACTACGAATGGAAAGTACTTGATGCAATGTCAATTAAAATATGTGAAACTTTATCTCTAAACATTAAAATGGTAATGATGATAAATCGGTGTTAAATTTTGCAACAGCATCTGACATACAAGGCACGGATACAATGTAAAGTTAAACGCGATAAGCATCCACTCTTGTACAATTCTGTACATATACCTGATTTTGATTGGTTAATATTTTTACTGTGGAATCGTCCACTTTCTACCAATAAAGAATTAGAACGTTTAGAATATATGAATATTCATTAGCATGCTCATATAAATGTACCTTGACTTAGAACTTGAACCTCAAAGGTGATCAGCAAGTCGGTGCAAATATCAACGGAAATTTCACATTCAAGCAGTAAGTTATTTGATAATTTTTAATGTTAATTATTTTACGTAGGCCTACATAGTTTTATTTGTTGTTGTATACAGTATTAGTGTTGTGTTTAATTTTGCCTTTTGTTGGTAAAAAGTTGCGAATGGATACTTCCGTTTATATTCTATTAAAATACTGTTCTATTATTGTGTATTGAATATTATATAAGTGGAATTATTTTGTTGTTTTTTATATGAAAAGATGGATTTATAAATTTAATTTATTCTTTATCAAAATCGGGTATAGGCAGCAGAAATTATAATTGAAATTTGGGCGTGGGCCTACAGTAATGGAAAATTTAACAAAAATTAACGATGATAATATTTTATTTCTACCGTGATAATTTCAGAAACTGATTTTAAATTTCGTTTGAGAATGTTATAATAATTGTTTTAAAGAAAGGTGTAGGCCTAAGGAACATTTTTGTTAGCGTTTTTATAGACCAGAACATTCAATGAAGATGAAAATAACAGAAATTGATATGTTGTAATACAAACTGTAAATTAATGTTAATAGACACATGTTATTAGATACTCGCATTTTGTACGAATTTTATCTCTTGCTGCATAATTAATTATACTTGTATCCAAAGCATAGGCCTAAACGATTTTCTGGTTTAAATATTCTAATCTTTTTGACAAAATATCGAATGGAAAGCAGTTAAGCCTTAATTTATTAAATTAATGTCTCTGATATTGTTATGATTATGATACACCGCTGTCTATGTATACAGTATTGGATAACTTTTTAGTTTTTGAATAGGCCTACAGCTTAATGTTTGTTTACGTAATTCTGGGATAAATTTCTCGAGCAAACCGCTAAACATACGACGTTATCTCAGTTTAAACAGGCCCGGTTCTAACGCTCTGTCTACACTATCAAACTAGAAAAATTTAAAACAAATGTGATTTGCTGTGATGCGCCTAAATATCGTAATGATAATTGTCCAAATATGTTAGTGATCATGTCCATATATGGGCACATCGGATTGAACGAAACAAGTGTAAATGTTATAATCATAAAACATTGATGAATACTTATTTGAAATTGCATGTTGTCTCTTGTCCATTCACATCGTATATTTATACTTATGCTGTTTTATATTCACCTCTGTCTTAGTAATGGCCATCAGTGTCTATTTAATTAGCAACAGTTACCAATTGCTATTAATTCATTAAATGATGATTACTCAGGTTTTTTTAATAGTTAATATATAACAATGTGTGTCAGATCACATTACGTCTTTAATGTTATTGAAAATATACTGCCATGGACATAGGCTTACCTTATTTTGAATATGATAACTCATACACATGCATAATTAATTAATGCATTCAGATTATCAAACCCGGTTTCGTTTTACCCTCTCCAGTTGAATTAACGTCTCACTTTTATATATTATTTTTTCTTTACCCACTTACACATTTTAGAAATAAATGCATTCATTCATTGTCCAATATATGTTTTCGTCTTCTTTTTTATTTAGCCGTATCATTTCTTTTCTGTAATATCTATCCAATTCTGATGGGAGAATACACATCCTATTAAGTTTATAGGCCTGGCCATCTGAGGATTATTTAACTTCGTAGGCCTATTCTGTGTTTACAGCCGGATCGCTGAGAAATCATCCATACGTCCTTTACTGGGCTGCCCTGGAAACATCACAACATCTCTCCATTCTTTTTGAGTGAACTATAAATTGCTATTTTTTTTCTATATGCCTATCCGTTGTCGTTTTATATATTATAGGCCTATTATTATTGTTAACGTTTTCCGTATTTCGACATTACGATTTCCACAATTTGTTTCCATTTTTTTCTGTTTATAGCAGGATGGTTTGTTTTTGTGTTAGTGTCTACTAGTCCTTGTAAGTCTTTCTTTATTTGATTCATCCAGTTATTTCTTGGTCTTCCTACGGGTCGTTTTACTTTCCTGTTAGTTTCCTTCATTGTTTGTTTGATTGGGGTATCATCCGGTAATCTAATTATGTGTCCATACCATTTTAGTCTCCTTCGTTTAATTCTTTTACTCCATTCGTCTTGTTTTGTTATCTCGTATATTTTCGTGTTACACACACTATCTGTTAATTTAATATCTATCATCTTTCGCAACATTTTCTTGTGATATAATATCTATGCTCTCTTGCAATTTTTTGTTTAGTACCCAGAGTTCACTGTTATATAAGAAAATACTTGCTATGTATGCGTCAAACAAACGGGATTTCACGTCTATAGACATCGTTTTGTGTTCTAGCGACGACTTCAGCTTGTTATATGCCATAGCTGCTATATACATAATTAATATTTTGTATTGTATCAGCCTAAGCAATCCACTTAGAAATGACCGTATAAAATTCTTATTAATATTAACATTCAACTTTTATTTACATTGGTAATGAATTATCATATTGAAATGAGGCTCGATGTCTACACTTTTTGTACATTAACGGGTGATAATCAATAGACCTACCTACAGTCATCAACATAACACTAAAACAGGTTCGAATTGATCCAATTCCGTATTTAAGTAACTGCCGTATTACAGTACCGTTAACTCAACGTATATTAGGCAATTTCTTAATTAATTATTTCAAAGTATCACACGCATGATTTACCATTCTTAACTAAATAAAAATTACGCCGGGTAAGTTCTGTGTGACGCACGTTCAGGTGTATACACGGTCAAAATAAGATAAAAGCTCAAACGCTTTGCGACTCTTTCATGGCCCAGAGATGTGAAATAATTATGATAGGACATGAGAAATTGTATGACGCAAATCAACTGTGTTTGAATGTGGGGATTGGATACAAACCCCATTACGCTAAAGAATATTGTCAATTGGCCGACACGTTTCACCTATACTTACGACTTGCATACATATATAACAATAATGATAAGTTTATGTAATTTTGTTGGAGTTTAGCTCTGTCTACACTATCAAACTTTATGTGACAAATAAATGTGATGTGCCCATATATGGACATAATGATGTCATATCGCTACTACATTTAAGCATTTCATCACTACAATAATTATATGAGAACATCATATTTTCTTTTGTCGTCGCATAACGTTTGATAGTGTAGACCGAGCTTTAGATGGATATACGAATCCGGCTATGCATTTCGGCGCTTGGAATCCAGGAGTATGTAAACAATACAGTAGGCCTAAAACGGTACCCATTTTAACGATTTCAGAATTAAGAGTGAAATATAGCGAAATTGAAATTCAGGCTTAGGTTATTTTATAGATGGACATAGGCGTGTATGACGTCAGTCAATTTTTATTTGAATGCAACTTATGTAGGCCTACACTCATTATGGCCAAGACGGTCAAAAGATATTGACCGAAACGTGTGTAGGTATACTTTAAAAGTCCTTTAATAGGAGTATATATGTGATGCCCCTCAAGTGTATTTGTTTATTGCATAATAATGTATTTATATACTCTACATAGCCTATATTCCACACAGAATAACAGGACATCTTCGTTAACATTCAATATTTATGTATTTGTTTTGGGGATACACTTAAATGTCAGTTAACTGACATTACACAAGTTTGTAATTGTTAGTAAACGAGATGATCATTTTGTAATAAAAATACTGTACATATATTCGATTTTACTACCCTGATTTTACATTTTAGTAAGTGTAGTCGTGTATCACAGATCTGTCTGAGGCATGCGCAGATGTTTGTTACGGAATGTTACTCCAAAACGTTGCTATCATCATAGATTAAGGAGTATCCTATAAACGATAACTGTTATGTAATTCCATGTAGATGATGATATTTATATGATAGTAATTATGACGTGGTGTCATTTATTTTTAAAGACTATGAAACACATTGTACCGTCTAGTCATTGATAAGTAACTCGCATAAATATTAATAATAGTTCAATCTTATATAGCGCGTAACAAAGGTCTCAATGTGCGCTGCACAGTATTGGCTACCCCTGGTCATTTTTGAATCAAAAACGTATGGAAACACACTCCCATAACCATAATAATACAGCTAGTAATCAACTCTGGTTTCATCAACAAAATGTATTTTCATCAAATTCGTTTACATGAAATCCTCTATATTATCATATCTAATTCCGTTGATAATAGTGTAGCATTTGTTGACCTCGAGAATTAAAAATCAAATCGTTATTTATCAAATCAAACATCATAGTATTTTATCCTAATTGTCTTTAATTTACATAATACTGTCTCTGAAACTGAAATTGAACATGCATTTTCTAAATCGATATCAATCAAAAAGTATTAATTACATCGTTTTATTTTCGAGAATTAATTTTCTTATTGAGTTAAAAATATAAATGCGTTCTGTTACGCTTGTTTAATTTTAGTTACAATCTTTTACAATATAATTTATTCTTGTCACAATTCAGGGTTGGATTAATCCGAAGATTCTGGGAAAGGAATCGGGGCGGAGGGCCAAGGGGGATCTCGGATAGATACTTACGAGAAGACAGGGGGCGCTGTATTTTTTTATATTCTTCATCTATGCATTTTATGATTGCTATTAAATTTATATTTAGTACCAACATGAGAGATGTTTCAATGGGCAAATTGTCTCTTTTGTATACATTTATTGCCCACTTTAATAGTATCGATTTAATGTTAACAATTCATGGACATGCGCGCATAAAACTCAGCAGACTGAATATAATTACTACCTTGTTGGGAATCATAGACCGACCGACTGACAGATTCATAGAAAACTAACAACGATTATAATTGATTTCATATTGCAATAAACATGCTTCACAACGTTTGTACAGTAAGCTTCTGTATTATAAACAAGTGGTAAACTGTTATTTTGACTAGTACTCCTTCCCTGCCCATTTATATATGGTCGACTTCATGTCAATTAGTCTTACATTCATCTGCTGAATGATGATTAAACGAGGACTGTTTAAAGCACCTTTGGCTGGTCCTATCATTGACAAAGGGCTTCTCTCGTGCAGTGTCCACCTTAACCAGAGGAGAGGTATATGCCAATACGTCAGGCAGATACTAGACGTAGGGGCTGCCGTAAGAGTCAGCAGTGCTGATTCCAAATGCCTAATGGGACCCCAGCTCCATATACAGCACTCGGTATTCCCAGATGGTCTCCCATCCAAGCTTAACCCGTGCCCAACGTTGCTTAACTTCGTTTATCTGACGAGAACCGGTGTTTCAACGTGGTAAGGTCCAAAGCTCATCAATTAACTTCATGTATTTTTCTTTTATTTTTTAGATCAAGATGAATAAAATCCTAGCAGTCATTTTGGTAACAACACTGTGTTTATATGTATGCGAAGCTGGCAATTTCTACCAAAAACACAGAAACAGGAATTATGGGCGATCAGCTGACCCAATGCAGGCTAGAGCCGCTTTCCTAAACAGACTCTACAGACGAACATTTATGACAGATTCAGGCGAATGGGAAAATGAGTATGTAAATTATTAAAGATGTATTGTCCCCTCAAAATCATACAAGAAAATAGATTCATTAGATTAATAAAATTAGACATTTAATTAAACAAAAAAACAAAAATTCCAGAGGAACAATATATCTTTAATTTAGGCCTATACATGGTAATATATATTGGTGTACGCTGGGAAAAGACTCATCGCAGCCGTACACATCATGACATTAGTACCTAAAGAATCCATGATCTGACTAAACCTGTATCTGCATATTCATCCAATCGTTCAGATAATTCAAGGCGTTGGCCGGTTATCCCCTGTGTAAAACACTGACGATTAACACGTTGCAAAGACGTTATCGTTGAATATATTTTCATTCATATCAAAGCAGTATTACATAATTGTTAATGCAATAAACCTAAAGTATACATAATCAATCTCGTTTTAAGATAATAATAATACTAAGGCGTTGAAATATATTACTCCATATAGAGAAACTAATACGTTTGTTTCATTACTGACATGTTTAACTTTTTACCAATACATAACTTTTGACCAATCATCTACAGTAGATGTCTGTAACTGACGTCGATGACGTATGACAGTAACGTTAATATGATTTAAAATAATGATGATGTTAAAAGTTTATGGTTTTAAATTCTCATATCTAACTGAATCTAACTGACTTGTGTTTAAAAATTTCTTTCAGCCTTCCTAAACGAGAAGATGACGATTGGTTTTAAAGTTTTAAGGTAATTTTAACATATTTTAGGAGCAAAAAAGGTACATATGGATACAAACATTGAATACACAATTTAGGTCTTCTCCAATTAAAGACCACTTTTTTGGGTCGTAGGTTTTAGTGATCTCTGTAGCTTTGGTTTCTAATTAGAATCCCTCCAACTAAAAACCGGCACTGGAATCAGTCCTACAAATACCCTATTTAGAGGGAAATTAACTATCAGAATGGCTATCTTGCTCCCTACCTTAATTAGGATTGTCTGTTTCAATAACTGCAGTATTTTTCTGATTTTCTTCAAATTTTCAATGGTTTATCTCTCCGAAAATACATCAATGTTTGTTTTTAAAAGTAATTCTTAACTGAAGGGAAAGTTTGATTTTCAGTTGGGCCCACCCAAATCGTGATCTTTGCTGTCTAATTAGTTAGGTGGGAATATAGACGACCATACGGGGTCGCGGTACATTGGTCTTTAATTGGAGGGTATTTAATTTGAGTGGTCTTTAATTGGAGAAACGGTTTAGAAATATTTGATCATAGGCGTAATTGTAACTAACGTTGATAGATAACTCAAATAATCATCGTTTTTGAAATTGTCTTACAGCCTACCAAGTTGTCCTGTCATCAAGTCACCATATTTTGTAGTTGATTCATCACACCTCAAGTTTTCTTTATTTTAATTTTTAGATTTTCCACAACAAACCACCTTTAAGATCATCTTTTATGGTTGTCAATATTGGTAAACGTTTGAACTGTCGAGTCTCGAGGTGAGCAGAGTTGCGCACTGGACTATCACAATTTAGGATTTGTGTAAATATTAATGAATTGAAATTAACAAATTATTGTTTGATAAATATCATATCGGATTTGGAAGAATGTTTTGAATAATATCAAATTTTTAACAATATAAATATTCAAGGTTGAATATTCTTTGAAGGGATGGAAGTGAATTAATTTGTGCAATTGTTAAGTTTAGAGGATAAAAATAAAATGATGTATGATCTCGAAGGAGTATCGAATGACAACATTAACCATCCGTGCTATTTTCAAATGAAACCTAAATCATATTCTGAAATTAATATTTTCCAAGTTTTTTTTGTCGAAAAACATTATGTGTAATGTTTAATATATCCATGAAAGAGATACAAGCGTTTTAACATGACTGAAAACAGAATGGTTAATCCATCGTCCCAACAAAGAGTTATAAATATTATTGTATGTCTAAGATATGTTTGTACAGAGTTAAAGTGTATTGTTTTGTTGAAGACACGAAGTAGTTATTATGAATGTGACTTTGTCGCTTTATTTTTGCTTTATGTGATAATAATTTGATCAATAAAATATGCTTGACCTTCGATTGTTTATTGGTGTTTGTTTAAATAATCTTTTTTAACGCTAGTCGTCGTTAGACATTGCGCGCCTAATCACTTGTGTTCGCAACTCTGTACGTTGAGTAAGTTTGTTTCTTTTTGTATAAATAAGAATATTAAGACTTCTCTAAAACTTGCAAACCGGACGTCAGGTAAGAGCCAATAAAACACAGAATTTATTCAAAATGAGAAATTGTTTTGATTCAAGATGTATTGTCCCCCTGAAAAAATAATTCTTAACAATTTTTGTTGAATATTCCATTTTAATGTAACATAATAGTTATCTACTTTTTTTACCAAAAATTGGATCGAAAAAAAAATGTATTTACCTGAAAAAATGTAATTTAAAGCAAAAAATGATCAAATTGGCTGCCAGCCAATGGATTTTTGGTTGAATGTAACCATTTATTTTGTCATTTTACAAGTGAAAACATTTTTTTTTTCGTTTTTTTTTCCTATGGAAAGGATTAACTTTATTAAAACTACAAAATAACATATTCAAAGTCTGATTTAATTGATCTTCATTTTTCATGTTTTTGGGGGACAATACATCTTTAACAAAAGGAATGCAGAAATGTTTATTAGGATTCTGGCAGAATGAACGCAAATGATTGACATCCACTGGCATCAGAAACAATATTGGACAATTAAATGAACTTGATGATGTTTCATGACCTGTATGTATCTGTACAGTCGAAATATAACTATAGGCCCTAATAATTTACGTAGAGAGTGTTCTTCCCCACCCCTGTGAAATCTGCTGAGGGGCTGCATAACTACCATTGGGGGAACAGAATCCATATCGGCTTATTTTTCGAAGAGCATTTCTCGTTATTATTAATCTGGTCTTTTTTAGTAGACAGATTTCTGAAACATGCGATAAGTAGCAACATTAGATATGAAGTTTAATCGAAGATCTAGCAAATTTACCAAGAGATTCAGTTTATACTAAATCATTGATAAACTCGATTTGCCGAAGAAAAACAAGTATTGTAATTATTTTATAAATAGCAATGTATAGTTACTAATTATCAATAATTTATCAACTATTATTTATTCATTAAATAACTACGATTATTACATTGTATAATGTATAAGTTGGATTTTGTTCGCATCAGCATGCCTTCAGAACAACTAAACTGTGAAATGTATGTAATAATATTCGATAAATTGTGAATGTTAACATGATAATGAATGTGTAAGTGCAATTTGCGATTGATAAACTCGATTTGCCGAAGAAAAACAAGTATTGTAATTATTTTATAAATAGCAATGTATAGTTACTAATTATCAATAATTTATCAACTATTATTTATTCATTAAATAACTACGATTATTACATTGTATAATGTATAAGTTGGATTTTGTTCGCATCAGCATGCCTTCAGAACAACTAAACTGTGAAATGTATGTAATAATATTCGATAAATTGTGAATGTTAACATGATAATGAATGTGTAAGTGCAATTTGCGATTACCCCTTGTGTGTGAAAACGTGTCGACAAGCCGAATTGTTCTCAATTATGGAAAAGACAACCAATGAGCTTGAACGTATAAATCGAAATATCTCCGTCATCGTCAGTTCACTGTGACCATTTGCTCTCATGTTAACCTTACAACAATTTGGAACTGAAGGATGGTGTGGATTGTTGAATGTAGTCTCATCTGCTAGATTCGGCTTCGTGTTATAGGCCTAGTACAGTTTATTTCAACAATTTCTGGGGAGCTTTAATTGTATAGACTTACACAAGAAAATATGTAGGCTCTAAAGGCAGGCACCGAGGGATATGTTTTCATTATAAACACATTATCTATGATTTTGCCTAAGAATTATGTGCAGAATATTTTCGTGCAAAGAAATGAAACTATAATTTACTATAATTACAAATTACTATAACTTTTTTTCAGAAAGCAGCTTCTGTCCCTTAAAAGATTGAGTTTAAGTTTGTTTCCAATTTTATTAGATTCGTTAAATAAAAGTAAAAAAAAAACAACAATTTCCCCTCTTATTTATAATATTAATGATACGTTTCCTCTAGAGTGTGTTATTTTATCGCATCTTATGCGTACGTTTACAAAATATCACAATCACCTGTTTCTTCGTTTTTCCAATCCGTTTTTTTCATTAGGGCCTAGGCCTACTCATTTTGTGTTACACTCATTACACTAACCAATCTTTTTTACTTTTTTTTTCTTCTTTCACAATAATTATGCCTAAAGTATCATGTTACTAGTGTATAGTTAAATTAATGCACCGAGAAATGAGTAATTTAAATAGATAGGTCATGGAACTTATTGAAAAACTCAATAGATAGGCCAAATTAACCTATAATAATTGTTTATTGGGGCCAAGTGAATCATTTTAGGCAATTAAGAACTTCTATGTAAACCTCTAGTCGATATCTTCTCAAACCCGGCCAACAATTTAAAACAGTTATTTCTGTCAACGTTCTCATCTCTTTTTTTGTCATCCGTGACTTATTCAACGCCGGGTGGTAGTGTTAATCTATATGATAAGGAGATGTGTTTTACTCGCACGATATCCACAAAGTTATGGGTGTAGAATGTGAGTTACTAACTTACTCATGATTTAGGCCTATATGAATATAAATACATTATATTATATATCAACAGAATGAAGAATACGAAAAATAATCTTGAAATGAAAAACCTAAACCTTTTAAATGTATACGCATGCGCACTATTACACTACTGACATTTTTCATCATGTAGAAAATTGTCGAGATAGAGAGAGGAGGAGAGAGAGCTGCAGGGCTAGTAGCCTGATAATAGGCCTAACCAAAGAATATATATCACAAGAATGAGTATTCCGCGATTTTTGCATGAAAAATTTGTAACACTAACAGAGAGCTCCAGAGAGTGATGCCCGCCCTCATAAGGGCGGATGTATACATACTAAATAAGACTTGATTTAATAGATATTATACATGTCACATTAAATAGAATTATGATAATAGTTTTGCAATTGTAAACTATTTTATAATACATATTTATTAACAAACTAGTGTACATTCACTTTTACAGACAATTATTTACTAACATGCTAAGTTAGTTCACAAAAAAGGCCTAACACAGCAACACCAAAAGTCAACGAATCGTTACTCAGCACGGCCTATTCTTTACCATTACCCGTGTACTACTCTACGCCCGGTAAATTAAGTATTGTTTTTATGATATAAATTAGTATAAAATACATGTTATTAATAGGAAAAAATGTTAAATGTCATTAACATTTATTTGTTTTACCAGAAACAAGTTAAATATAGGAATATTATTAAACTATCCTACGTGAAAACGCGTAAACACCAACACGCCCGGTCACGCTATTGTAGCGCCCGGTTGATAAAGCAAACTGTTTATACGGCAGTTTTTACTAAATAAATTGCATAAAACGAACAATTAAATATCCAAATAGTATTTAACATGATGTTGGCATGTAGTTGATAACATTTTTTATCATGAAAATACTACTGGTGGTCCAGCTTTTGATTAGTGAAACCGTCACAAAAAGTTGTATACATCCCAGATACATCCACACTTATGGCGGCGCCCTACCACATGGACAATATTACTGTTACAGGGAAAATCGCGGATTACTCATTCTTGTGATATATTCTTTGGCCTAACTATAGATGTCGCTGCAATTCAGAAAACTGAACTTGTCCTTGATCTCGTGGTTCCAATAGTTTTGTAACTATTGTAATTCTTGCAGTGTAATACTCTTGTTTATCGTAATATGTACTGATTTAATAAGATATACACAACCAAGAAGTAGTATTGAAACATGGTAAGATAAATAATCTTGCTGACATACAATAAATTAGGGAGTTTTAACAGTTGCTAATGTCAATGAAGCTAGGCTAGGCCAGCCTACTTGAGCCTTTTGTACGCGAGCCTTGAGGCTGCAAACCGACTCCTGGTGGAGTAAATAGTCGGAGAGGCTAGAGAGACGTTAATCCTGGGCTTAGCTTAGTATAGTATTTTAGTTAGTTTTCTTTTTTAATACTTACTTGATACTATCCTAGCAATAATGTAGTAAACATAATTAATAGAAATGTCTCTTAAGTACAGGACCAAAATTTCATAATTTATTATTTATAATTTTAATTTATTTGTTGTTTGTGTAAAATATTAAATTAAGCCTAAGGCTAGGCCTAGCCTTTTGCTTGCTAGCCTAGACTGAGACCTCTAGCTAGGCCCAGCCACAGAAGAGTAGGCCCCTACTACTAGCTCTAGGCATTAATACATGCTTCACTTGCAAAATGATTTTCTTCTTTTCACTAGCCTCTAGGTCTATGACAATGAATGAAAAACTTACCTTTTCATCCCCTCTTTAAAGAATATAATTTTCTTCCATCATTAATCCGACTTCAATCCCACCGTGTGAACAACCCGTTATTCCAAATCATTTATCCCGAAGTCAATTACAGCAGTCAACAACACCATTACTAGATAATTTGGTTTTGTTTAATTAATTTATTGTTCGTTTGTGTAATTTGTTTGGTGTGTATATTGTTCTCATATATTTATTATTTTCTTAAGATAGTGTACTGTACAAAAATTAATTCCCGATACGTTTTATTGGACCAAATCAATGTTAAGAGCAGCGCATTATTATTATTATTGTTCATATACTTTTTTAAAGTAGTTGCATCCCTCCTCATTTATTTATTAATCTTATGTAAAAACAGAAGAAATAACAATTGCTGTCCATCCCCTTTTTGATTTTAATTGACAAATAATTAATACTGTAATAATGAACATTGACATAAAACAATTTAATTATTTAAAAAATATTTTCAGGACATTGCTACAGGGCAACATTATGTTGACAATCTTCATGTTAATGATCAACAGCAGTTGTTGTGTAATATTCGGTGAGTTAATTCTGAGATACAATTTATAGACAAACTGTCCATATGATGCATATAATACGGTGCTAGTTCTGTTTCGCACCAGCCTGTCTTTTTTTCAACCCCAAATTTGTTTCTAACTATATCATGAATACCACACACACAGAAATAGACCTAGCTAGGAGAATCGCATAAAAAGTAACAAATAAATCCTTTAAATAGATTACTTTTAGTGATGTGTTTCTCACAAACTGTTCGAAAATTTTACATACTCTATGTTTAATATTTTCATTTCTATGGAACACCAAAAGAAAAACTATAATATAGGGCTAAAACTGTCAGTGGAATGCATTTATTGGTTAGTTTTTATTTAACCTAGGTTATAGAGAGTGACCCTAAACATGATTTTAAAAGAGAATCACTTTCTTATCAATTGGAGGATAGTTCAAATTAACCAGTAAAATCCCATTATTTTGTACACAAATATTGCAAATAGAGTATGTAAATGTAAATGTGCGGTGTGGCAACATTTTTTTTTCAGCCAAGTTAAAAATTTGGTGATTGGAAGCAACAAGCAAAAGACAGTGATTATGTTATGTGGTGCTGTTCCGAGGTAGGTTCCTTTCACTCTATTCATACAGTGGAATTGTGTGCTTTCAATTGTTGTGAGAGCCGGCTACTCTCCATTTATGCACATGTCAGTTGAATGACCCACTATGCTACCCCTGGGAGAGGTGTGCCATTTGTCCGATGTGCTTCATACCTTATGAATACCATGACACACCCCTACATAAAAAATGTGACTTACCTTTAGTTAGGTGACCATGACGCACTCGTTTTGACCATGTTGTTCATAATATGGTGGGTGGTAAAGTAACATTGACACACCATTGCGCATTGATGTGATGTACAATCTATTTTTTTTTTACGCACCACTGCGTCAATAACTATTTATAAATGATGCACCCATGACACACCTCTCCCAGGGGTCGTATAGTGGGTCATACAATAAAGTGCACTAATTATTAGTAAAAAGGAGCATGGGTGTATCTTGTGGTCAAATGTTAGGGTGGGTCTGAGAAAGTCCTCTTTGCATTATGTATGCAAATGTCAAAGAGTCAAAACTCTATATCTGGAGAACCAGTAAAACTCCATATTAAATATCCTTTTAAACAAAACCAATGACTCGTATAATAATAATAATAATATTAATAATGTATTTAATATAAATTTTTAACAGACTTCTGCAACTGTTGGGTAATGAGACCATGCCGGCTAAAATCCTTGTGGAATGTGCTGTGGTTCTTGGAACCCTAGCAAGAGGAGGAGAAGCAAACAGACGAGCACTGGTAGAAGATGGTGCCTTGCCCGTTGCTCTTCGTGGTCAGTTGCTTGATATTAAAATATTTTAAATTATAATTTAATATCATAATCAAGTTGCTTTTTATACAGAAAAAAACTACTGAAAATAAAGAAAAAATACATTTTTAAAAATTTATTGTCCCCCTGAAAAATAATTTATACACTTTTTGTTGTTGAATATGCCATTTAATCTCACATAATAGTTATCCACCTTGACCAAAATTGGATCGACAAAAAATATATTTATCTGAAAAAAAAACGTAATTTAAAGCAAAAAATTGTAAAATTTGCTGCCAGCCAGTGGGATTCTGGTTGAATTTATTTTGTCTTTTTATAAGTGAAATCAAAATTTTTTACCGTTTTTCTTCTACGGAATCAATTAACTTTATTAACACTACAAAATTACATATTCAAAGTCTGATTTAATTAATACCATTGTTAATGTTTTTGGGGGACAATACATCTTAAATAAATAGATAATAACTGGGAATTTCATATCATAATCAAGGGCAAAATTGCTTTTTATACACTAAAAAAAGTCACAAGTTAACTTACCACTGAAAATAAAGAAACTAAATTTTTATCTATGAAATAAATTTAAATATTTCTATAAAGTGGAAAACATATACAATAACATTTTGATTGTTGTATTGTTTATCTAGGATTGGCCCATTCAGATTTGAAGCTAGTTGAAGCATGTCTTAGATTTCTACGTTTGATATTCACAAGCCCTGTTGCTCCAATCAATATTTTGTACGAGGTAAATTTGTCAATTTATTTATTAATTGTTTTCTTACTATAGAAAGGAATACAAGTTATTCTGTTTGTTATCATAACTACGTTATCAGTTCAAAAACCAAAACAAAATAGTTTTATTATTGTTCTTTTCAGGATGCAACTATCATACCGCATTTGATACAGTTACTTTCAAGATCATTATCTACGCAAGAAAATGTTGCGAGTATTTTGGCCCACTGTTGTAAGGTAAATTTAATAAATGGCCAGAATTAGACTGTTGGTAACATCTGCAGGAAGATGATTTCACTAGGCCTATGATTAATTACAAGGGCTCATTTTCCCCAGCACAAGCACTCTGAATGAATGAATGATGTTTCTAGAGCTCAGCTACAACAAAGCTATGGCCCAGTGTGCTGTGCTTTGTGAATGCCGAACTAGACTGTGCAAGGATTACTTTCAGAAACTCAAACACCCTTTCCATAGACTACACCATATTTTGCCAATATCGCCTAAATCTAGATACAATTTAAGACAAGTAAAAGAATGTTTCCTTCCGAAAGTAAAAACAGAACGACCAAAGCATTGTATTATAATATTGTCTTTTACCGTATGTGGTAATTATTCTTGGTCTGACTATTGTTTTTTTAATGTCTGTTCTCTTTGATGTAATTCTTTGAAAGGCAAACACCGCCAAAAATATAATTACTAACATACAATGTATTTGTGAAAATATATACTCGCAGAAACATGCAACATAGTCGCAGAAAAGGAGTACATTGTGTATTTCCACGAATACTATATATTGGCCCCAAATTATGGGAACTACCAATTCAGCTAAAATCTAAGAAATTCATAGCCAGTTTTAAAATCACCTTTAAGAAATCACTCATTAACGACTACATTTCATAATTTATCTTTTTTTTAAAAATCTGTTATTGTTGATATTATAGTAAATAACCTTGTATTAGTTAGTTTTAATTTTTATGGCATAATTATTTGATAACATTCAATGTTATTATAATTATTTTTTAATATTTGTTTTTGTCAATATTTTAGAGTTATTAGTTTCCTTGTCATGTTGACAACTGCTTACTGGTGGTCAATGCTTAAAGTATTTTTTACTTTTTTTGATCTCCTTTCACACATTGTTTTCTTTTTTTTTTTTCTAAAGTATAAATATCTGTTCTTTTTTAGTGTGGAAAATAAATAAATGAAACAAACAAACAAACATTGTATGTTTGTAATTGTATTTTTGCCAATGATTGCCTTCCACAGATTTCCTATTTTATAAATTGATATTTTTTTATATACATTATATCTCAATTTATCTCTTTAGACCCATGAGCATCAACTGATTTTACTTCAACATGGATCGGTTCAGGCACTGTCGCCACTCCTGTCAAGTAATGTACCGAAGGTAAATGTCGTCTGTGACTTGAACATTATTATTATAAGTATAATATCCTAAATTTATAAGTTCTGTACATATTGTTACCCTGGTTAATTCAGATCAAACATGTATTGAAACATACTTCCATAATGTCAAAGTAATTGGCACAGTTTTGTCACATAAAATTTGATAGTGTAGACAAAGCTTAAGGATACAAGAAATGCTACAAGCATTTGATTTGAACCTATGATCTCACGATCAGTAGTTTAACATCCAACACACTGTTAATAGCCAAATTGTTATGTTATAATTGTTGTTGATGTTGTTATTTGGTTGAATACCAGAACATTGAAATTATTATTTTATGACACAAATGTTTGGAATACAATTCCTTTTTTTATCAATATATTTGCTGGAACTGGAACAAACCCTTTTTCAATTTTCCTTTTAAAAATGTATTATTCAGGTTCAGTTGCCAGCCCTTTGTTGTTTTGCTGCGATGTGTTACGAGAATCAACAAGTGTCATCAAGAGTTGCATCAGGTTAGAAAAATGTTTGTTTTGTTGTTGTACCTTACTTCCCAATCCCAGGATTCTGCGGTCAAATGTCAAATCATAGTTTAGTACCAGGAGTTTTTGTTATTGTTGGAAGAGTGTCACTAATTGATAATCATAATATAGAAACTAGAATTTAATTCGTCACTTCAATGAATTATAGGTGATCATTTTTATAACGTGACTCTAAATGATCACCTAATAAAGATTTTATACAATAACAATAGGTGATCATTTTATTCTAAATGATCACCTAATTATCTGCTAGAAAGAATAAATTTCATTTTTAAACCTATATTGAAAAACAGTATTTTGTTTGGTTTAACCACCTGTGTCTTTCTTTTCAGCATCATACAATGGAGAACCACTGTACCATCATTTTAACAGTCTTCTTGCAAGGAACAAGCCAGTGAAAATGCAACTCACTGCAGCAAAATGGTAAGGCATATTATTATGCTACAAGAAAGAAAAATAATATACCATTCTGCCCAAAACAAATCTGGAAAACTCAATGTCTTTCTATACTTTTTTTTCAGTTTGAGTTACATTCGTAAAGTTGGAGCTCTTCGACCTGATACCGACATTATTCCTATGAGGGTATGTTTAACATTTAGTTGAGGAAATTGTATTGCAATCGCTAGTATGGGAACATAATCTATTTTTTCACTGACTCCAACCAATTTTGTTTATAAAGCAATGGTTAATGACCACATATTGTTATTATAAAAGTTGATAGATCCCTGCTGTTTTAATAACAATGATTATGTCAGGGATGCATCCATGTGTGGTTGGGTGAACTTAAAAAGGGTGCCTGCTTCTCCTGGATCAACTTCTGTACATCTATTTCAGTCATTCACCTTATATTCTGAACTAAAAAGTTTTTTCATTTCTTATTTTTAAATTTAATAATATAAATACATTTAACAACACTTCAGAAGTGTACAGACATTTCAAAGATTATATAGAAAGTAATTTTTTTTTTTTTTTTTATACAATTCACAATTAAAACGCTCAATAGCACCAAAAGAAGCTGATGCTTGTCAGTTTACATGTACAGTACACAGAAACCAGACAACATTCATGAACAAACAAGTTTTCCCTCATTGCTTTCCACATCAACAGCAAGTATGTGACCCATAACTAAAGCCATCAAACGTTATGTGAAAAAAAATGTGACATGCCCATATAATATATGGATGTCATCACTACCATATTTGAGCATATCACTACCATATTTGGGCACACTTTTTTTGTCAAACTAGTTTGATAGTGTAGACAGAGCTTTACAGCAACAATTAATTGTAATATTCTCAGGCTCTACCTACATTGGTTCGAATGTGCAAGAAAGACATGACGACCGAGGAGCGTGTTGAGGGCGCCGAGACACTAGCCTATCTTATTGAAGAAGACCTGGACTTGCAATGGACAGCCAGTTTCACAGACCATCTCATCACAACATTAGCAACATACTTAAAAGTGAATGAAGATCAGTGCACAAAAAGTGTAAACACTGTAAGTGAAAGTATAAATTTATAAAAATAACATTGTACTATAATGCATATATATAGTGTATAATTTCTAAACATTTTTTGCAATGATGGCACACCATAGATGATGGATAATTTGATTGAAGGCATGATTTCCAGAATTTCAAAAAAGGAAAATGTATAAATGAACTGGCAAAGATAATATTTTAGCCTTAGATATTGATTTTAGTTGTGGAGTTGTGTTTTATAGTACAAAAATAACTAATATTTAATTTATTTATGCTAAAAATGCATAGACCGATTAAATTATTGGCTTTGTTTTGTATTTTTAGAGTATGAATAGCAAAGATGTTTCCAATCTAAAGCAAGCTGCATTCAAAGTATTTGCATCCCTTGGAGCAAACGATGAAGATATTCGCAAAAAAGTAATTATTTTATTGAATGAAGAACATTTTCTTCCCCTTAGTACCACTGTGTTAAAATCCTGACAGTGCATATTGTGTTATGTATAAAATATATTAAGCATGTATGAGATCTAGGATATTTTAATTATTATTAAATTGTCTTTGATTTGAGAGGAGCGAATTCGGCAACTTAAAACTTTTCTTTTTAATTAATTACTTAGTATTGTTAGGCACTCTGTTCTTTGTAGGGCGCCATATAAAAACTTTTATAGAATAGAATCTTTCTAAAAAATAAAGTTTTGTTGCTTGTTTCAGATAATTCAGACTGAAAATTTAATGGAGGAGATTGAGCTAGGCCTGGCTGATAACAACACTAAAGTACAACTGGCAGCAGTTAGGTAAGATGGTCAGATAGAAAAATAAATATTCTAGTCTATCTTCGTGCCTAGCTTACCTGAATAAACAGAAAATACACTATGTAAGTTATAACTCGAAAAGAAAATAATGATGGCTTATGGGCGTGGTTCATGGACTACACCATGGGGGTGTTTATTTTCTAATTTTAAAAGTTATTCTCGCTCTTCGGGGAGAATAGACTATTGGTGGTTTATCCAGGTAAGTTAAACTCATCATTGTTTTTGAAGATATTTTTATATTTATTTTACACAAATATAATTTGTGTTGAAAGTGAGATTGTATTGTGGAAGAGTTTAAAACTTATTGAAAATGTTTGTACTGTAGGTGTTTGCATAGTTTATCACGTTCAGTACAACAACTGAGAACAAGTTTTAAAGACCATGAAGTCTGGAAACCATTAATGGAGGTACAAAATTTACAACAATTTATTCCATTTATTAATAGCATAATTTAAAAAATATTAAAGCTAAAAGATATTTTGTTTTTTATACCATGTCATATGATCACCGAAACGGTAGTTTTTATTGATACTTATAAATGATCGCAAGTTCGGGAGTTCAATTCCAATGCTCATTGTATTACTTGGATCCTTAGACAAGACACTTATGTTTGGCTCTCTCCACCCAGGTGTACAAATACTGTAGGTACCTGGTTGGTAAGGTCAAAGCACAAACTGCGCTGATTACTAGATGCAACATTATGGAAGTATGTTTCCATACGTGGTCGATAAAAAATGACCGCGGTAATAATGTGAATCATTTAAATGCGCTATATAATAATAACATATTATTGATATTGAATTTGGTTTTTGGACAGTTCCCCTTGTCATTACAATGTGGAGAAAATATTAAATAATAAGAATATGGCAAAAGCAAAACATATGGAATTTTATTTTCAGTTGCTTAGTTCACCCGGTAACGCTGATGTGTTGGTTGTCGCTTCTTCCACTCTCTGCAATTTATTGTTGGAATTTTCACCAAGCAAAGAGGTATGAATTCACACAAACTTCATTCTTAAGAAGCATGCGAATTCTAGAGAAAGGAAATAAATTGTATAAATACTGTGGTGTGGTGTAACTTTGCGTTAGGCAGCTACTCCACAGTAGTTGTAATAAGTATCATCCTATTGGTGCATGTGCCCGCTGCTTACTTGGGCTCAAATCTAACCCCTACCCATCAGGGCAAGCATGGTGGTCTAGAAGTATGAAAATTAGACTAGTGATCTGGAGGATTTTGATTAGAGTTCCACCAGAGAATTACTCTCAATATGTACAAATTACCTCGAATAGGCCAAACATCTGACCAATAGTTTTTCTATAATAGGTTTTAAGAATAGTCTACATTTGTCAATACTTATGTCAATAATAATAAGACTATATAAATATGCTATTCTTTGACTAATCTTTCAGAGGATAGTAGAAGCTGGAGCTGTAAACCTTCTGTGTAGGCTTACTGAGGATTTAAACCCTGCTCTGCGACTGAATGGGGTGTGGGGATTAATGGTAAGCAGTTTGCCTAAGTTTAGATCAATCATTTTTTACTGATTACTTATTTATCAGTCAGTTTTCAATCAATCAATCAATCAATCATTTTATGTGTGTGTGTGTTTTCATTTCTGATCAAAAGATATTTGCCCTTGGGAATATTCTGAAATAAATTCATATTAGAATACATTCAGTCGTTGTTTTTATATTCACTTTTTTTAAGTAATTGAATTTTCAAGTAACATAAGTATATTGTATATCTAGATTTTATGATATTTTTATTACATTGTTTTAGGGAAAAGTGAATTATGTATTTATTTACTGTATTGAATGTATTAACTCGAGTACTCTGTTTGGGCTCATGTCCATTGCTCCTGGTAAACTACATACTTTTTTAACTTGCTAAATAAATAGTATTATATAATCACCCTAAATCAATTACTGTCATTGGTTTGGACGATTGTGGGTCACATGGCATGCACTAGTATTATTATTAACTTTTTTTTTTTCAGAATATGGCATTCCAATCAAAGCAAGAGATAAAGAACAGGATCCTGACTAAACTTGGCAACGCCCAATTGTTTAAGTTGCTCTCTGATTCTAACGTTGACATCATCATGAAAACGTTAGGTTTGCTCAGAAATTTGTTGTCAACAAAACCAGTAAGTGTTTTCTGGACAGCAACATGTCAATGTATAGTGTTTCTAAATTAGATGTTATTTAAAACATTTTGTCCCCAGATTTATTTTTATTATACATTATAATACAACAAATGAATGAGTGATAATGTAATAATGTTAATGCACGAGTCCAAAGTGCCCCTTCAACGGATGGATCATTGCTCATGGTGCTGTCGACCTGGATGTTACACTTTTCAACTACACAGGGTCAATGCAGCCAATTAAGGTGACAGTGGCTGTGTGAACTAGTACTTGGGTAACCCTACTGTCTCGGTTCTGTACTAGGTTCTTTAAAGTTAAAATAACATTTTGTGTACACCTTATCCGAGAAGATTTATTCTACCATCAGAACCATGGAGTGAGTGAGCCTCGAACATAGATACAGTTCCACTCTCTTAACAGCTTGGCCACTTACTGATATGGGGTAATAGTAAATGAATATCAAACTAGAATGCAATAGGGACTGTGTAATGAGCTATATTATTATAAAAAAATAGGAAATCACTGCTGGTGTACTGATCATTAAGGCTGCTCTGTGGCTGCTCTGTAGTTGCTCTCTATGTCTGTATTAGTGTGTCTATAGTCCAAATTGTTTCCGTTCCAAGATGATTCATAACACATTTATATTTACAAATTGTTGTTTTTTTCAGGACATTGATTCTATCATGGAAGTACATGGGCAAGACATCATAGCGGTAGTGATCATTATTCTGGAAGAAGATCATCCACCATGTGTCAAAGAACAGGTAAGTGCCACATTTTTTCCTATGATTTTCAATGACCGATTGAGGGACACCATAGACAAGAACACTATTTTCTAGACCCACAGTCTGAAAGATCAATGTTGGCTTCTAAAGCATTTAGTGGAATGTTTGCTTCTAAAGCAATTAATGCAATGTTGGCTTCTAAAGCAATTATTCATTATTATGAAGTGATTAAAAAACCTTGTTAAAAGGGACCATGTTAGCCAATGAGAATATACAAATTACTATGACTATGGAGTGAGGCTTTGCAATAATGACATTTTAAAGTTATACTAATTTTATTTATAATTATTATTATAATTATTTTTAATCTTACAGACATTATGTATTCTAGCAAATATTGCAGATGGCATAACTGCTAAAAACTTTATTATGTCGAATGAAGATATTCTTAAGAAAATCACCAACTATATGGTAAGTGTATCTGAATGTTAATATCAATACATGCCAGTATACATTGTAAAGCTTGGATCCCACACTATGATGTGACGCAAGAACGTAAGCCACAACGCAATCAAATTGACCAATCAAAAGCTATAGAAAATTCGAACTGTCGCTTGTGACTGGGGAATTTGTTGCGTTGCAACTTACGTCCTTAAGTTGCATTCTAGTGAGGAAGAAGCTTAAGCAAGATCTTTGGGAACAAGAGTAAGAATGAGAGGGCCAACCAATTGACAGCCTTAACTATACAATTCTTATTTTAAGTAGGTCGGACAAGTGTTAAAGAAATAAAATGACTACGCATTGAAAGAAAAACAAAACACTGTTGACTTTGTGTTTGATTATTCCTCACAATCTATGTTTCCTACACAGAACATGTGCAACTGTAAGATACGCAAAAAATGTTTCTGGCCCAACTGTCTAGCATGCGGGCCAACTGACTAGCGGCTGCTGTTGATTGCAAATTGAAATAAATTAAAAATTAAATATAATACTGGATCCACCAATCCTTTAGAACTAATAAGACTTGAAATACTATTGTATGTATAATTATAGCATTAAATAATCAATTGTTGTGATACATTTTCTTGTTCAGTTGCATGGGAATGTGAAGTTACAAATTGCTGCCACTTTCTGTATCTTAAATCTTGTATGGAAGGATGAAGAGGGAGCCAAAGAGAGGCAAATCAAACTGAAGGAGCTGGGAGTACAAAAATTACTGCTTCAGTTACGCAGTTCTTGTGATCAAACCTTACTAGAAAGGCAAGCGACATTCAATGTCAATTGTATGACCCACCTTACGACCTCAGGGAGAGATCCGTCATTTTCAATGTGCGTCATACTGTATGAATATCTCTACGTCAAAAAATATTGACTTACCTTTTGATGACCATCACGCACCCATTTTGATGTCTTGTGTTCATGATAGGTTGTAAAGGGGGTTGTAAAGTGACAGCCATACCATTGACGCACCATTGTTCATTGATGTGACATACCATTTAGGTTTTTTAACGCACCCCTGCTTTAATAATTATGTTTAAATGACGCATCTATGACGCACCTCTCCCTTCGTCATACAATTGACATGTGCATAAGTAAAGTACATGCTAATAAAGACTGCTTAGTGGAAGAAAGCTGAGCCTTCTTCAGTGCTAGACGTGTTTCTGGTCATTTTGTATTATAGACATTAGCAACATGTCTTTACATGTTTTTGTAGTCTTTTTTTTATTAGAATTTAAGTTTATTTTTATCTTACAGAGTGAGTGCAGCCATCAACCAGTTTCCAAGCCAATATTGATGTGATAAGTACCGCCAACTAGAGGCTTGGTGAGAGGCAAAAAGAAATAAATTACCAGTCAAGAAACAACTGATGTAGATCTCAGGAGTGAAGTGAAACTCTCATTCTAGAACTGCTGTGTGATATTAAAACATCTAGAAGAAAAAAAAATGCATTCCTGTCTCGAGGATGCAGAAAGTTAAAATTAGTATTCGATATGCAACTTAAAGAAGTGTTGAGGTGAAAGTTAAACCACATCAATAGGTGAACTCGGAGAATTGGGAAATTTTGTTGAAATGATGTGTAACTGTATACCATGTTATATTGCATTTAAAATATTTATTATTTGTACAATAAATTAAATATTTTCTACACTACAATTTTATTCTCTTTAGTTTAATTATTAACATTTATTTACCTTTTTCACTTAATTTTAATTTAGTTGGAAAATAACACTATTTTGTGAAAGAAATCACTTTATATTGAGTATACTGTAATTATAGTCTATATATATGGCAGTACATTTATAAATTTAATATAAAAATATATCGAAAATTAATATATAAAATGTAGATGTAGCTGTTTATAAATATCAGTATATTTTCAGTTTATTCTTCTATGATTAGTATTTTCCCCAACATTTTTTCCTAAAAATTATTAATATCAAGTACGTTATACCATTATACTATTCTGTAAAAAAAAAAATACAAAAATAATTTCACTTACAAAAAGACAAAAGAAACATTTGATTTTAACCAAAAACCATTGTCTGACAGACAATTTAAGTTTTTTGGCTTTAAATTTCATTTTTCCAGGTAAATAATTTTTTTTAGATCCAGTTTTTGGTCAAAGTGAATAACTATTGTGTGACGCGTACATTAAAATAGCATATTCTAAAAAAAATGAAAAACAATTTTTTTTAGGGGCACACTATATCATTAAGTACAACTACTGTATAATGTGTACTGTTTGGATTTATTAACCCAATAATACCCAGATTTTCTGATGGATTCTTAACGGTGAAGTGGTCATTATATTATACTAGAATTTAATCTTTTGCATATTTCTATCCAAGATCATTTGTTGACTGTGTATTACTTGCATAATATGGTAGTACGTCATGGTATTATTTTTATTATGCCAAAAACTGTTTCATTATCAGAACCTGAAATAGGACTTAATAGTTGGCAATTTGATTTGCTGTGCGTTTAAAGAATTGCATTTATCATTTACTTCAAATTTGTGCATTAAAAATATAATGAATGTAACTATTACATTATTATTGTGTAATTAACAAGTTAAAGGAAACTAATAAATTGTACATAAATACAATTTTTTAATAAATTAATCGTCAACATTATTGTTAATAAATTAGAACTTAATATTAGTAGATTTGCAAGGACAATGTTGGATAGTATCTTGTTGATGTTTATAAAACAATTGACAGATTTTTATAGCCAATGTTAAGCTCTATCTACATTATCAACATTTTTATGCGACACAAAAATGTGATGTGCCCATATATGGACATGATGATGTCGTATCACTACCATATTTAAGCATATCACTACCATATTTGGCACACTTGTTTGATAGTGTAGACATAGCTTAAGACTTGATCACAGTAAAATTGATTCTAATATGATTTATAATATGAAACATCAATATTTATAATAAAAGTAACCCTTATTTTCTTAAAATTAGGAGGCATTTTGGGGATTTTTTTGATAAAAAATTACACATTTACAAACTGAATGAAACATTTTTTATGTACATGATACATTAACTTATTCGCTGTAGTATTTATTATAATTAACAACTTTGGTTAACTTTTATTTTTATAATGGACCAGATGCGGAAGAAGCTCCGTAAAAAAAACTGGTGGTTTCCCTAATGAATATTCATAATCTATTATTATTCATTTCATTGAATATACAAACAATCTGATTGGCTGGGTTGTAAAGCTTATGGGCGTGACTGCCATACATCAAACGTTCAGTGGCCGCGCCAAAATCGAATCCTGAACAGATTACGCGCAAAGTTGAACCGATGGTCATAATACACTGAGGATGATTTAACTGAACTGACTGCCAAAAACGTTGTTTTTTTTTACTTTTTAGGAATTCATAAGAATATTTTACATCGATGGGTGTATTTAATAGTTGGTACGTATATTGTTAAGCTTCTTAGTTAGCGTTGTTAACACCAACAGAGGAAACAATTCAGTTCATAAAATATATCATAAATAGGCCTAGACCTAGAGGCCTAGCTAGGCCTCTATTAGACTAGCCTAGGCTAGGCTAGAGTCTAGAGTAGAGACTAGGCCTAGGTTGCTGCTCGTCGATCTCAACCAACAAAAGCAGACTCCCACTATACGTTGGGCCGGTGAATCAAGCTAATCTAACCAGACCTTAGGACTAGCCTTGCATATTCAGATTTTCAGAGTGAGTGTTGTACTGCCGTCAGTGTTTGAAATTATAGCTTGGGGCCCAGGCCTAATAATAATATAATATTAAATGATAAGTTTATTTTAAGCCTGCTGGTAGCCTACTACTAGGCCTATTTATTATTTATATTATTAATAATAAATATATTTTTTATTGAAGAAAGCAAAATAAATTAGTAGCCAGGCTAGGTAGGCCTAGTTAATAATACTGATAATTCATAAATTATATAGGCCTATAATAATTAATACAATATCAAGTAATTTATTATGTTGCTAATTTTTTAACCAATATTAATAATGTTATATATTAAAAGATTGTTGCGCCTATTTTTCTTATCAAAAGGACTGTCTGTAATTAAATTAGATTTTTTTTATAATAATAAATTGATTAGGATTAATTTAATAACAATATTACAATACATTGTCCTTCATTTAGCCTTTATTAGGCATTTCCTGTTGCTGGCTGGTGGTTTGAATGTGATAGAACTGATAACAGCAGCAATGTCCATTTTTTCTTTCATGTAAATTTGTATTACGATAGCCGGGAGGTGCAAAATTGTTATAAATATTTCTACATTTATTTTGCAAAAAACATCTAGGCCTAGAGGCCTCAAATATGAAATGTGGTTTCATTAAATATTATTCAGGTTTGGGGCCGCTGAAGGTCACTTGTTGTCGAGATTAAAATAGCTCCACCTCTTTACGCGCCAAATTTGAATACTACGCGGAATATTTTTATCTGCTTTGACCTGGGTTTTTTGGTCGATCGTATGGTTGATGGTATTATAATGTCGCGGACGATCGAATAATATTGTTAAATTGTAATGTATAAATAATTGTTTTATGAACTAGCCAACGTAAGTTTCCGAATTATTTTAGAGGATATTTAATTTATAAATAGCTTGTTTTTGTTAACTAGCCTAGGCCTAGAGGCTAGGCTAGCTATAAAGAGTAGGCCTACTCTAGGGACTAGGCTATCCCCTAGCTAGGCCTAGGTAGATAGTTGGCTAGTAGTAGCCTAGTATAGTAGTAGGCCTGGCTAGCCTAGAGAGAGGAGGTTAGTAAAGACCTAGTTAAGGCCTAGGCCTAGCCTACATAACCTAGCTAGGCCTACCCCAGTAGGCTAAGCCTTATAATTTATAGTAGGAAGGCCTGTTGTGTGGCTCTCCTCCTCTCTGCATTAATTTGAACTAGCCTAGGCCTAGCTAGCTAACATACACTCACTCACTGACACTGGCAATAAATATAAGAAGCAAAATGGCCCATGATCATGTCACAGTTTATTTGGGACTGATCTGATGTGTGTAGGCCTAGGCTCAGACGAATACAGCTGGCCAGAGCTAAACTATGTGGTGAGCCTAATGTCTTGAGTAAAAAATTGATGAATTAATAAATATGATATTTTAAATCATGTATTCTTTCGGCTGTACAACAATATAAGATTGCTGCAAGGAGGTGAAGATGATCCGATCCAATAAAACTTGGCGCTTCATTAAAATTGCTCATTTACACAGGAAGCCAAATTATATTGCAGCCGAAGTGCATAATGTTGTGCCAAACTGACACGGCTACTGCTGAGACTTGCTAGGCCTATTTCACGGTAGTGGGCCTAGACCTATAAAAAACTATGCAAATCTGGTTCTGATTAGTAATAGTAGTGTGACATGTCTGGCTGAAGTGTTTACGTACCCTTACTACTTTATAAGTTTTATAATAATCCCCATTGCATTGGTCATTGGCAGTGTGTAGGCCTAAGGATTATTAATTATTATTAATTTTTTAAACTTCTAAATTTTACTACAATTTTACTAATTTTTCGCAAATTAATAAATAGTGTAAATTAGCAACATAATAATAAATTACTTGATATTTATACAAATAAGTCTGTTTAGCTACTAGTACTAGGGATCACAATGTTCACAACCTGTAAAGAGTGTCCTCAGGCCTTTCTATTCTAAGCCCCTTTAATTTCTGTGAGTGTGTTCACTGAAGTATAATGTTATATGTGGCCAGATGGTATTGCACCTGGACCAAAATTATGAATATTGTGACCTACCAGTACCCAATTAAACTTTTTACAATCAGCAGGTGGTGTACAGTATATACATTTCAGAATAACATTGACATGTTCATAAGAATAGGTGTTTGGTATATTTAGGGCAGCTAAGATCTGACTGCATATTAATTAATTTGTATTTTGTTGCTGACTGTATATTTTTACTTGTTTTGTTGATAATTTTAGTTTAATTTACTGTAGGTACTGTATATCTAACTATTTTTTTTATAAAGATTAATTTTTGTTCTATATTATTTACATAAATAAATATGCAGTATAATGTGTACTGTATTATGATATGTTACTGTATTAAAACAATGTATTATAAGTGTTTTAATTTGTCATTTTTTTCTTCTTAGAATATTGAAAAAATTGAAAAACAAGATGTCTGAAGTTATATCAGATTTGGGTAACCTCCTCCTGCCAAGAGATTATAAACCAATTGAAAGTGATTCTGATTCAGATGGAGCAACTGATTTTCCCGTCCCATTTTCAAACATTTCTATAGTAAATACTGACAATAATCAATCGCTACAAACTGTAGAAAAATCACGAATTAATGACTCAAATTTGATACAAAGGGAAATAAATGATTATTCAGAAAATCCTTTGTCTATTGATGAAAGTAGACAGCCGTCTATAGTAACGCCAAAGAAATTATGCGAGTCGTCACACCACGATCCAGTCACGCCAACTGCGAACTTGAAGATGCTGATGAACGTCTTAAGTCCGGTGATACGTGATCGGGAGAATCGAAAACGATTTAATAACTTGATTGAGGCTGCGGAAAAATCCAGAGACGATGTATTGGAAGCTAATGATTCTCAAGGAGATGAAGAAAATGATAAGAACAATACTTGTACCAGTCGCAAGTCAAAATCTTTAGGATTATTGTGTCAAAAGTAAGTTAATATTAAAATTGTGACGCAGCTGGCGTATACCCATTCTCAATCCATGTTTAGAATCATAAATGCAGATCGTTTTGAATGAAAATTACTCTTAATTTCTATGTGCTCAGTCTTAAATTCCAAAACTTGCATAAAACGCATTTAAAAATTTGTTCTCCTAGATTTCTGTCCCGTTACCCAGATTATCCAGAAGAGGGACAAGTTTTAGCGATACCACTAGACACGGTTTCCAAAGATCTTCGTAAGTGCTTGTACAGTAATGAACATCGACTATAAATATCTTTCTTTCATCAAGTTCTTAAAATGTATAATTTTAATGTAAATGAACAATTAATGATGATGAATTTTCCCTCGACGCTGGCACTTTAGCCTTTTTCAGTATATTTTAATGCCTGCTTTTCCTCGGTGAACTGCTCAGGGGTCCCTGTGTTTAGCCAGTGAGGGCTCATAGCTGTTACGCCACTGTCTTACTCTTTTATTTAAATAAATTACCTTTGCCTTCATGCAATCTTTTGGGGAATATTGATGATTTTGGTCATTATATTGCAGATGTTGAGAGACGTAGAATTTATGATATAGTAAATGTTCTAGAAAGCGTGGAGATGGTTAGCAGAAGAGCAAAGAACAAGTATGTTTGGCATGGTAAAGCAAACCTCCTATCTACATTAACAAGGCTACAGGTATGTGTGTCTGGTTTTATATACAGTATTTGTTTTAAGATATTACTAGGTAAAAATGGTCCCGTATTCAATTCTGAAAATAGAGTAATGAGCTGTTAGGAGCTCATTTGACAAGCCTTAACATTATGTGGCAGGGTGGCCAGTTCCTTTCCACGCGCCTTATCCTCCTTAGTATTTCCAACCAGGTACTTATTTACAGCTGAGTAGACTGGGAGTTGTCAGGAATTGTGTGGCAGTCCGTGTCCTAACCACTTGACTACCCAAGTCCAACTAAGAGATTACTACTTAATCAATAGTTCTGAAGTAAATATAACGAACATCTACTGTATACAAGAGAAAAGAAGGGGTCTTATTCACCAATCATATTTTCCTTAAATTTTATTCACTTAGGAGAATTTTTAAATTTTCTCTTAGCCTATGTGTGAATGCTTAATACAGCCATTGGCTAATTCAATACCAGGGAAACTTTTGGTTCCCTCAATTTAATTGATGTTCCTCGGCTTCTTATTAATACAGTAGTATCAAATTGTACTTTTTCAGGAAATTGGCAACAAAGAGAGTTATAATGCAAGAATGGAGAAATTGAAAAAGCTGCAAATGAATTCCGATTTTGAAATAGATCTTAAGATCAAGAAAAGGCCATTATCTGATACCTCAAATATATCAAACCAAAAGTCGCAAACTGCTGAGGAAAAAGGTAAAAAACTGATTTCATCTGTAACAGTTTTGTTGTTCTTGCTGTAAAAAAAGAGCTCCAAGCCTACTCTTGACTGCTAGTCACTTATAAGCACATCATCTCTAACACCTAAACCTTAACAAGCCTACTCTTGACTGCCTAGTCACTTATAAGCACATCATCTCTAACACCTAAACCTTAACAAGCCTACTCTTGACTGCTAGTCACTTATAAGCACATCATCTCTAACACCTAAACCTTAACAAGCCTACTCTTGACTGCTAGTCACTTATAAGCACATCATCTCTAACACCTAAACCTTAACAAGCCTACTCTTGACTGCTAGTCACTTATAAGCACATCATCTCTAACACCTAAACCTTAACAAGCCTACTCTTGACTGCTAGTCACTTATAAGCACATCATCTCTAACACCTAAACCTTAACAAGCCTACTCTTGACTGCTAGTCACTTATAAGCACATCATCTCTAACACCTAAACCTTAACAAGCCTACTCTTGACTGCTAGTCACTTATAAGCACATCATCTCTAACACCTAAACCTTAACAAGCCTACTCTTGACTGCTAGTCACTTATAAGCACATCATCTCTAACACCTAAACCTTAACAAGCCTACTCTTGACTGCTAGTCACTTATAAGCACATCATCTCTAACACCTAAACCTTAACAAGCCTACTCTTGACTGCTAGTCACTTATAAGCACATCATCTCTAACATCTAAACCTTAACAAGCCTACTCTTGACTGCTAGTCACTTATAAGCACATCATCTCTAACACCTAAACCTTAACAAGCCTACTCTTGACTGCTAGTCACTTATAAGCACATCATCTCTAACACCTAAACCTTAACAAGCCTACTCTTGACTGCTAGTCACTTATAAGCACATCATCTCTAACACCTAAACCTTAACAAGCCTACTCTTGACTGCTAGTCACTTATAAGCACATCATCTCTAACACCTAAACCTTAACAAGCCTACTCTTGACTGCTAGTCACTTATAAGCACATCATCTCTAACACCTAAACCTTAACAAGCCTACTCTTGACTGCTAGTCACTTATAAGCACATCATCTCTAACACCTAAACCTTAACAAGCCTACTCTTGACTGCTAGTCACTTATAAGCACATCATCTCTAACACCTAAACCTTAACAAGCCTACTCTTGACTGCTAGTCACTTATAAGCACATCATCTCTAACACCTAAACCTTAACAAGCCTACTCTTGACTGCTAGTCACTTATAAGCACATCATCTCTAACACCTAAACCTTAACAAGCCTACTCTTGACTGCTAGTCACTTATAAGCACATCATCTCTAACACCTAAACCTTAACAAGCCTACTCTTGACTGCTAGTCACTTATAAGCACATCATCTCTAACATCTAAACCTTAACAAGCCTACTCTTGACTGCTAGTCACTTATAAGCACATCATCTCTAACACCTAAACCTTAACAAGCCTACTCTTGACTGCTAGTCACTTATAAGCACATCATCTCTAACACCTAAACCTTAACAAGCCTACTCTTGACTGCTAGTCACTTATAAGCACATCATCTCTAACACCTAAACCTTAACAAGCCTACTCTTGACTGCTAGTCACTTATAAGCACATCATCTCTAACACCTAAACCTTAACAAGCCTACTCTTGACTGCTAGTCACTTATAAGCACATCATCTCTAACACCTAAACCTTAACAAGCCTACTCTTGACTGCTAGTCACTTATAAGCACATCATCTCTAACACCTAAACCTTAACAAGCCTACTCTTGACTGCTAGTCACTTATAAGCACATCATCTCTAACACCTAAACCTTAACAAGCCTACTCTTGACTGCTAGTCACTTATAAGCACATCATCTCTAACACCTAAACCTTAACAAGCCTACTCTTGACTGCTAGTCACTTATAAGCACATCATCTCTAACACCTAAACCTTAACAAGCCTACTCTTGACTGCCTAGTCACTTATAAGCACATCATCTCTAACACCTAAACCTTAACAAGCCTACTCTTGACTGCTAGTCACTTATAAGCACATCATCTCTTAACACCTAAACCTTAACAAGCCTACTCTTGACTGCTAGTCACTTATAAGCACATCATCTCTAACATCTAAACCTTAACAAGCCTACTCTTGACTGCTAGTCACTTATAAGCACATCATCTCTAACACCTAAACCTTAACAAGCCTACTCTTGACTGCCTAGTCACTTATAAGCACATCATCTCTAACACCTAAACCTTAACAAGCCTACTCTTGACTGCTAGTCACTTATAAGCACATCATCTCTAACACCTAAACCTTAACAAGCCTACTCTTGACTGCCTAGTCACTTATAAGCACATCATCTCTAACACCTAAACCTTAACAAGCCTACTCTTGACTGCTAGTCACTTATAAGCACATCATCTCTTAACACCTAAACCTTAACAAGCCTACTCTTGACTGCTAGTCACTTATAAGCACATCATCTCTAACATCTAAACCTTAACAAGCCTACTCTTGACTGCTAGTCACTTATAAGCACATCATCTCTAACACCTAAACCTTAACAAGCCTACTCTTGACTGCTAGTCACTTATAAGCACATCATCTCTAACACCTAAACCTTAACAAGCCTACTCTTGACTGCTAGTCACTTATAAGCACATCATCTCTAACACCTAAACCTTAACAAGCCTACTCTTGACTGCTAGTCACTTATAAGCACATCATCTCTAACACCTAAACCTTAACAAGCCTACTCTTGACTGCTAGTCACTTATGAGCACATCATCTCTAACACCTAAACCTTAACAAGCCTACTCTTGACTGCTAGTCACTTATAAGCACATCATCTCTAACACCTAAACCTTAACAAGCCTACTCTTGACTGCTAGTCACTTATAAGCACATCATCTCTAACACCTAAACCTTAACAAGCCTACTCTTGACTGCTAGTCACTTATAAGCACATCATCTCTAACACCTAAACCTTAACAAGCCTACTCTTGACTGCTAGTCACTTATAAGCACATCATCTCTAACACCTAAACCTTAACAAGCCTACTCTTGACTGCTAGTCACTTATAAGCACATCATCTCTAACACCTAATCCTTAACAAGCCTACTCTTGACTGCTAGTCACTTATAAGCACATCATCTCTAACACCTAAACCTTAACAAGCCTACTCTTGACTGCTAGTCACTTATAAGCACATCATCTCTAACACCTAAACCTTAACAAGCCTACTCTTGACTGCTAGTCACTTATAAGCACATCATCTCTAACATCTAAACCTTAACAAGCCTACTCTTGACTGCTAGTCACTTATAAGCACATCATCTCTAACATCTAAACCTTAACAAGCCTACTCTTGACTGCTAGTCACTTATAAGCACATCATCTCTAACACCTAAACCTTAACAAGCCTACTCTTGACTGCCTAGTCACTTATAAGCACATCATCTCTAACACCTAAACCTTAACAAGCCTACTCTTGACTGCTAGTCACTTATAAGCACATCATCTCTAACACCTAAACCTTAACAAGCCTACTCTTGACTGCCTAGTCACTTATAAGCACATCATCTCTAACATCTAAACCTTAACAAGCCTACTCTTGACTGCTAGTCACTTATAAGCACATCATCTCTAACACCTAAACCTTAACAAGCCTACTCTTGACTGCCTAGTCACTTATAAGCACATCATCTCTAACACCTAAACCTTAACAAGCCTACTCTTGACTGCCTAGTCACTTATAAGCACATCATCTCTAACACCTAAACCTTAACAAGCCTACTCTTGACTGCCTAGTCACTTATAAGCACATCATCTCTAACACCTAAACCTTAACAAGCCTACTCTTGACTGCCTAGTCACTTATAAGCACATCATCTCTAACATCTAAACCTTAACAAGCCTACTCTTGACTGCCTAGTCACTTATAAGCACATCATCTCTAACACCTAAACCTTAACAAGCCTACTCTTGACTGCCTAGTCACTTATAAGCACATCATCTCTAACACCTAAACCTTAACAAGCCTACTCTTGACTGCCTAGTCACTTATAAGCACATCATCTCTAACACCTAAACCTTAACAAGCCTACTCTTGACTGCCTAGTCACTTATAAGCACATCATCTCTAACACCTAAACCTTAACAAGCCTACTCTTGACTGCCTAGTCACTTATAAGCACATCATCTCTAACACCTAAACCTTAACAAGCCTACTCTTGACTGCCTAGTCACTTATAAGCACATCATCTCTAACACCTAAACCTTAACAAGCCTACTCTTGACTGCTAGTCACTTATAAGCACATCATCTCTAACACCTAAACCTTAACAAGCCTACTCTTGACTGCTAGTCACTTATAAGCACATCATCTCTAACACCTAAACCTTAACAAGCCTACTCTTGACTGCCTAGTCACTTATAAGCACATCATCTCTAACACCTAAACCTTAACAAGCCTACTCTTGACTGCTAGTCACTTATAAGCACATCATCTCTAACACCTAAACCTTAACAAGCCTACTCTTGACTGCTAGTCACTTATAAGCACATCATCTCTAACACCTAAACCTTAACAAGCCTACTCTTGACTGCTAGTCACTTATAAGCACATCATCTCTAACACCTAAACCTTAACAAGCCTACTCTTGACTGCTAGTCACTTATAAGCACATCATCTCTAACACCTAAACCTTAACAAGCCTACTCTTGACTGCTAGTCACTTATAAGCACATCATCTCTAACACCTAAACCTTAACAAGCCTACTCTTGACTGCTAGTCACTTATAAGCACATCATCTCTAACACCTAAACCTTAACAAGCCTACTCTTGACTGCTAGTCACTTATAAGCACATCATCTCTAACACCTAAACCTTAACAAGCCTACTCTTGACTGCTAGTCACTTATAAGCGCATCATCTCTAACACCTAAACCTTAACAAGCCTACTCTTGACTGCTAGTCACTTATAAGCACATCATCTCTAACACCTCAACCTTAACAAGCCTACTCTTGACTGCTAGTCACTTATGAGCACATCATCTCTAACACCTAAACCTTAACAAGCCTACTCTTGACTGCTAGTCACTTATAAGCACATCATCTCTAACACCTAAACCTTAACAAGCCTACTCTTGACTGCTAGTCACTTATAAGCACATCATCTCTAACACCTAAACCTTAACAAGCCTACTCTTGACTGCTAGTCACTTATAAGCACATCATCTCTAACACCTAAACCTTAACAAGCCTACTCTTGACTGCTAGTCACTTATAAGCACATCATCTCTAACACCTAAACCTTAACAAGCCTACTCTTGACTGCTAGTCACTTATAAGCACATCATCTCTAACACCTAAACCTTAACAAGCCTACTCTTGACTGCTAGTCACTTATAAGCACATCATCTCTAACACCTAAACCTTAACAAGCCTACTCTTGACTGCTAGTCACTTATAAGCACATCATCTCTAACACCTAAACCTTAACAAGCCTACTCTTGACTGCTAGTCACTTATAAGCGCATCATCTCTAACACCTAAACCTTAACAAGCCTACTCTTGACTGCTAGTCACTTATAAGCACATCATCTCTAACACCTCAACCTTAACAAGCCTACTCTTGACTGCTAGTCACTTATAAGCACATCATCTCTAACACCTAAACCTTAACAAGCCTACTCTTGACTGCTAGTCACTTATAAGCACATCATCTCTAACACCTAAACCTTAACAAGCCTACTCTTGACTGCTAGTCACTTATAAGCACATCATCTCTAACACCTAAACCTTAACAAGCCTACTCTTGACTGCTAGTCACTTATAAGCACATCATCTCTAACACCTAAACTCAAATGTTGTCATTACGGTTTTCTTTTTAATACAAACAAACAATTGTTTATACCCAGATCCCCAAACAGTATAGTTTTTATATATATAGAATAAAGGAAGAATCATATAAGATAATTAGCTTATAACTGACCCATTAACATCAAGCAGTCAAGTAACTACTACACAGTTTGGGAATGTCTTGAACTCTTTACTGTATGTTCACTTTAGGCAATGTGATTGGATTTAGTAATGGTAAGGGAATTCGCAGTATTCCATTGTAAACAATAATTTGAAATGTTTCTATATTTTTGTAGTTGATTCAAGGAAAGAAAAATCGCTTGGTGTGATGAGTCAAAAATTCATCATGTTGTTCTTAGTATCACAGGTAAGAAATTATGACCCCCATGTGTCTTATATGCTGACCCCTATGTGTGTAATATGCTGACCCCTATGTGTGTAATGTGCTGACCCCTATGTGTGTAATATGCTCACCCCCTTGTGTATAATGTGCTGACCCCCTTGTGTTTAATAAGTAGACCCCTTGGTGTATAATAAACTGAACTCCTTGTGTTAATAAGCTGACACCCTCTTGAACACAACATACAGAGTGACCTTCAGACCTGAGGAGAATGATAACATTTAATTTTAAACTTTATTTCATATTATACAACTGTCCACACACAATAAAAACAACGTTTTGATATATAAAAGCAATTGAAATCCAGAGATCAAAGAGTTTATCTGTGGCTGTGACACGATCAGTTCCACTCCCCTTAACAGACATTGCTCACCAAGGAAAGTATATAGATAGTACAGTACTGTTGCAGCCAGACATAACATCAAAAATCCTATCTTGACAAGGCGAGCTCAGTTTCCTGTAGTTTGTTAGATTTCCTTGATTTCAAATTAATTGCCTTTTTATTACTTATAAAAAACAATAGATACAGAATTAAGTGTTTGTACAAAATTGATGCTTATTAACAGATTATTTTTTGACATGTTTTTTAAATTGTTTTATTTTTTTAGGATTCTAGTTTAATATCACTTGACGATGCTGCAAGGATTCTAATAGGAAATGAAGATTTTCTAATTGATGAAAGTTCCAAATTAAAAAGTAAGAATAAGGTGTCATTTGTTACATCTCTGTATACATCCATATTTGGTATATGCAAATACAAATGTTCATTAAAATGAGGAAATCTTTTAAAATATTTAATTAATAATTGTTATAGTCAGCTCAAGTTTTGTTTGTTGCTTTGTATCCCCCAGTTTTAAAATTTGCTTATAGATACTAACTTTTATTTTTGTTTCTCTACAGCCAAAGTTCGAAGATTGTATGATATTGCCAACATTCTTACCAGCCTTCAGCTTATCAAGAAAGTACATGTGACTGAGACAAGGGGGCGCAAGCCAGCGTTCAAATGGATTGGCCCACACCCAAGTCATATCAATATAAGTAGGTTCAAGACTTGCTGTAATTAACTATGTTGAAATTTCTTTGTTTAAAATAATGAATTTGTTTTAATATGGATACAATTTGTGTAGTGTCATTGTTATGATAGAATGGAAGTTTATTTGACTACACTCCTAACTTTGTGACAGTGGTTCTCCGACCTTTTACCACCACTGAGCATGCTCCGAGTCAAATGTTGCTGAAAAAACCATTAATATTACACAGTATTAATTTGGCTTAAAAATGAGTAAATATGCTTGAGATCCTGTGAATACTGCTTAGAGACATTGTATTAAGTGCTATATAAGACTATTATTATTATTAATGGAATGATTATTTATTGTGTAATGTGTGTGTTTTTACAGACACCGTAACAAACGAGAAGCGCCCACTTACAAAACATTCCTTGCTTTGCTCATCACCAAGTCCTAGTAAGTATTGTCACCGTCATTATTGAATGTCACCGTCATTATTGTCATTGTTGTATATGTCACCACTCTGTATGTAACATTCACAATTATACTAACCATTTTTGTCACCACTAGCATTATCTTTCCACCATCCTAAATTTGATAAAGAGCTTTCAATTTTACTGTGACCAAGTCTTAAGCTCTGTCTACACACACTGTGATTTTCCCAAATATGATAGTGATATCCTTAAATATGTTAGTCATATGACATCATCATGTCCATATATGGACACACCACATTTGGTTGTCAAATAATGCTTGTTTATGTGCATGGGTCCAATGGTCTTATCACAAGAGTAAAGTATCTTGTCTTGAACCCATGCCTCTTGCATGTAGTCTAATTACTACCTTACTATTTGGCTATACCACTCTTGTTTCTGGTAAAATCAATGAAAGCTATATACTATTATACTAATATATGTTTTCAGGAATTTGTAGCAGTATTTGTACGAACATTAATTTTTCTTTTAGGTACTGACAAATCAAGGAAAAGGACTTGGGCAAGACATTCCTCTTTTAATGTTATGTGTGATGTAGTAGAAAGGGAGCGAAAGGCTTTCTCTTCTGCACCAAATACGCCCATTAAGCAGGAACTTAATATTGGTACGAGTTCTATATAGTTAAGAATGTTGTATAGCATTCAAGTTGTTTATTATTATTGAGGACCTTTCGATTTGCGACGACCAAACTATGTCATGTTGTGCACGCAAAAATATAATATTGATACGCGTGTCTTCGCTCCTCATCTCGTTTCGAGGTCCAGGCGATGACGCATTGATTGGCCTAGGTCAGTCGTCGCAAAGCGAAAGCTCCCTAATATCATAATAATATGTAGTCGTCCTATGACTCATAGCTAAATTGAAACGGACCACTTTATATTAATAATAATAGTTTTATTTTTTACTTAATAATTAATGTATAACCACCACCATGTGTCGTATTAATAATTGGACTGTATTTGTCAAATATTAATATAATTTGACGTGTTGATTAATGCATAAAACTATAACTTAATTATAATAAATTAAATTATTTAAATCAATTTGGATGCGAATTATATTATAGACGGTGCACATTAGATGTTGATCAAACAGCCTAACCTCATGCCGTGCATTTCGGTTGCTCACTTTGTAACGAAAATGAAAGTGCGATACATGCGCAGTGCTCGCATATATAGCAACACATGACCACAATCATGCAATCAAATAACAAGAATCTACTGTACTTATGTGTGTTGAAATATGCCATATTATATGCATTATTATATTATTTTTTTTTGCTTTCTCTAACATCATGGTGTCACTTTTTTTTTAGATGAATCATTCCAGGCAGATTTTGAAAAACTAAAAAAGAAATATCCTAAACAGGTTTCAAGCTTGGTTTCCAAAAATCGACAAAAGGAGAAGCAGGAGCAAGAAAATGCTATAATGGTTGCTCTTGCCAGTGCTAGAATCATTCCTAAGGTTAGTGGATCTAATGGTTCCGGACCATGCCGAGCACTGTTTGCCACACCTGATGTATGCAGTAGGCCTGTTGTTAAAGATTCTGAAATGGCTAATGTACATTATGATAATGAGGAAAAGAAGATTTTTAGAAGAACCACCAAGAGGTCTGTACTCATGGTTCCAGAGAAAAAACCAGTAGAACAAGATCAACCAGTAGTGAAGAAATCAAAGACGGACATTGTTCCCTTACAGGAACATGGACTTACAGAGCAACAGCTTGATGGTTTGATGAAAAAGGGAATGGTTTTAAGGATGCCTGGTGTTGATGAAGTTAACAAGATATATGTAACAAAGCAACACAATGATGTTGCCAATCTCAAGTATATCTTACAGAAGGATGTACCCAGTAGCAGCTCACAATGGGGAACTAACACTAAGGATGTTGATTTGGTATGTCAAGAGTCCATCAGTCCTCTGGTTACAAAATCTATCCAGAATCAAATTCTTAAGAAGATTGATAAGTGCATGGTGACTTCTGAGCCTCAAACAATATCTTGTAATGATGGTAATGCTTCTCCAGAGTTGTCTACAAGTTCAACTACTCCTATTACAACAGAAACATCTATGAAACCAGATGATATCGATACCACATATTTTCAAGCGAAACAAAAGTGCGATTCATTGTCTACAACACAAAATTCTTCACCTATCTTTGTTCTACCACCAACTTCGTCCCCTAAGCTGGTATCATCATCACAGGGTCGATATCTGTTATCATGGATGGCGCCTGTAACTCCTCATTGTCAATCAACATGTGGAACAAATATACCAATTAAAAACTCAAGATTGAACTCTTTGACAGTAGCTGCCAAGAAAACATATCTACCAGCTGCGACTCTTCAGAAAACAAAGTCTTCGGAAATTGATGTAAAGATGAGAAATGTGGTTTCCTTATCATCCCAAGCATCAGTTCCACCTACAGCTCTTCCACTTAAATTCCGATATAATCCAGTAGGTCTCTCCCAAAGTGTGACCACCACTTCGCAACGAATTAGTCCCACGCCATTGAACTTGAATCCCTATCGTTACTCGAACCAAACGCTGCAAGATGCATCATCTCTGTTAAAAGGATTAACCAGCCTTTCACCTATTCAACCCAGCACAACACCAAACCCATATATTACCCCGCCAAGTGGCTCGTTGATGCAAAGTGTTGTTAGTGGGTTAACATCATTCCAACATAAGAGAATGCCTGGTAGTGTCTCTCAAACAGTTCAACGACAATTGACTTTGAAAACACCAGAAGCAAAGAAATAGTTAAAAATGCAAGTATGTTGTTATGTAACTTTTTTTTTTTAAACCGAGAAATTAAAGAAACATCACATTCTTCTTTGTTTACTGCTGTGCATAGCTAGATAGAATGGAATGTATGAACTTTGTACTATTTTTCTTCCATTATATTTTAGTCATTTGTATTATTAAACATGATTTATAATTAATTTTATAGTTATACTGTATTGAATATTAAAAGGGGGTTTGTATAAATTCCAAAATCTTATTATATTATTGTTTATATATTACAATATGAATGCTGCCATGGAGTACAACTCTAGTTTAAATGGTCAAATTGGACAATTCTTAATAGAGTAAAATACTGTAGTTTAAGTTGTGGTTTAGTATTTACTGAAAATTCAACTGACAATTTTATAATTTATTTTGTAATTATGTAAATTACTGTATATTTAGTTTATAACTTCTAATTGTAACAAAAATATAAAATATTTTACTAATCCAAAAAATGTAATTCAATTATTCTATATACTGTACATAATTTGGTACCAGACATTTCACTTAGTTGGGTATATTCAATTTGCACAGATGGACTATTCTATTTTTGTTCAAACATGGACTGCATGGCACATTATTAGTATATACTTCTATGCCAAGATGTGTATATTTCACTATATGATGTATTGTTTTATAATTTTAATTTCGATACGTGTAGTTACATGATAATAGTGTATATATGAATGGCCAAGACACAGTACTATTAATATAAGCATTATTTGTGATATTCACAATAAAAAAGGTGCATTTTACTACAATCCTGTGCTATGCTGCACATTTAAGACAAATTTTAATATTGTTAATTTGATTAAACAAACTTGGTTCAGTATTAAAAATGGAAGTCAGTGTGTGTACAATAGTACAAATAATACTGTACATATATATTAAGATGACTTAACATACATATAATGTGCTAAATAGGGTAAACTAAACCGTCACAAAAAACCCCATTTTATTTTAATATTTAATTATAAGAACGTTAACCAGCTATGCAAGTTAAGAATTATTAGATTATAAAACACTAAAGGTTTTTGATGATTGAGATTGAAAATAAACAGATACTACATTTGTATATTTGCATTTGTTTTTTTTTTTATTTCACAATCTTTTTTTATATATAAAAAATTTTGAAACTGCAATTAAAATCCTATTCCTGTACCACAAAATTGTAGGGTATAGATTTGTACAATTGTATCTGAAATTGTTCAGGCTAAAGACACGTTCACTCTGAAAACAAATTAGGTCCAGTACTCAGAGAATTTCTTGGATCATGCTACACATGATCATGTTTGTTTTCTATGAAATCTAGAATGTGTTAATGTTAGTGACCAGTTCTATTCTTAAACAACCATTAACATTTCTTTGGGACGGTTTAAATCTTAAGCACTGCACTCATTTCACGATTTTTCACTCGGGGGTAGTGTGAACGTAGCTATCTTATTGTAAAGATAATGTACTATAAAACATGAAATGTCATTGCTAAAATAATAATTTCATATACAGTAACTAAAATGGCCATTTTGTGTATGTAAGCCAATATCTAATCTATTTAAAGCTTTGTTCCCTCTTGGATGCAACGCAATAACATAGGTTGGCCGGACAATCCATCGCATTAGGTCAAATTACTTGAGCCACGCTTACGTCTTTGTGTTGTGTCCAAGTGGGAATCAATCTTTAGTTTACAACAGGTTTTCCAAATGGAATTCATTGTGGTAAAGGACAAATAATTGTTTCTCCCTTTGTCTAAGTTGTTCCTTAATCTATTTACAAGTAATCGTGTGAAGAATGAAGAAACATAGATTATTTACAATGTTACTTAATGTCAAAATCAGCCAACCATAACTGAAGTATTGGCATTTATATTGAATCTGAATATAAACAACGCTACCTGCATGTCATACTATAAATGATTAAATTAGTACCAATGGCGAATAAGCAACTGCCACAACTGAATACAAATATGCTGTATCTTAAAACAATTTAATGCAAACATAATTTGCCAAAAGTACATTATTTATATTATATCTACTGTGCATTTACTGTACATAGTTGTTCATTGTAGTTAACCAAAAGCATACACATGATATGCATGTGTTGTGATGTATATTGTGTAAATGATCGAATAGGCACCATAAGGAACTTATTTTATTTACCAAGTGTTCATATTGAATAAGCGTATCTATGTGTTTATAAACAGCATATCAGCTGCATAAAATCAGTGATTCAATTCAAAATGTTTTATAAGTTGCAGTGTTTAAATATATCTGGTGACTCACAGCATGTTTAATGAAAGGTGTTGAATATCTAGCGTGGAAATTCCATCATTATCTTGTAGTGCCTACTTATTGATTACAATTGCCTGTACCATTGCACTCCCAATACAAGGTAGTGCCTCTAGTTCAAAATCATTTAATACATACTGCATCGCTGCTACCTATTTAAACTGTTAGTCTGAACATATTCCCTTTATTAAGGTTTGATGAACATCTTTTCATTGATGTTTATACAAAAGCTAGTTAATTCACGTTTTGCTTTCCGTCTCCGAAGGCAATTACAGTTTATTATATATAAATGATACATGTTATTTTTACACGAACTGTTTTTTATGTTTAAATTATGAATTTATGATAATACCCATATTTCTTGTATATAAGTGTGCTGTAAAATGAATCTATTTAATTTTGTAGAAAAATACTAAATATATAATAGCGGACATGGGCCTGGTTTGCACATCTTCTCGCCCATCACAGCTGAACAAGGTTTGCCGTCACCGATCTGCTCTTCAATTACTCTGCGTGTTCTTATCATCATTCCAGGTTCACCGCACGAACTTGAACACTCAGACCATCTTGACCATTTGCTCATTTTACAATCTCTTGCTGTTGGAAAAGAAAAAGAAAGAATTTTTAAAACTATATATATCCTGGGAATTGATAATTTTTAAGTGAAATCGGTTTTCGACCTGGAATAGATATTGCGACTTTTGCATTTTCTACTCTTTTTCTATTTCGTTCATGAAAAGTGATCAGATTTCCCCTACGTCTACATTATGTTGTACATTAACAAAAAGTAATGTGAATTTTGAACTGAAACTGTTTCATGCTGACAACTGTGTTTCCCGTATGGTAAATCGATGTTGATTTGGTCAAACCATACTATATTCAGAAACACATTAAAGTTCTCCTTTTTGGCAACTAATTGATTAAAACCGTGCTTAATACAAAATGACTGCGTCTTATTTGGTTTAGATGACGTATACCTACAGATGGTATCAATCCTATCTTTAATAATAATTAGTATTGATGTAATTCATTAAGTAATTAACCTTTACCATGGAGTAACATTATTTCATTAGTATTTATTTATGGTTCCTTAAGCATATTTTTATGGTACAGGTAATTAGTAGATACAGTAATTACCAATTTCTCTGATTGAAACACAATTCAAAGTAACTGTATTTTTGCTTTTAATAATATGTATATTTTAAACAAATATCTAAACTTTAAAAAGTGAATAACTTATTATAAATGTTTTATTTCAAGTCAACTCACAGCATGGTTGTAAATTACAAGTTTTCTTTTCCCTTTTCTTTCCACATTTTTCACCGCCATTTCTTGGTTTTAATTTCACCATTCGTGTACGACTCATTTTGCCTTTTCCGCATGTCTTAGTACACTCTGACCACGGACTCCACTCGGACATCATACAATCAACAATAGCTTCTGTGTTGGTTACTTGAGACGTATCTGAATATAAAAAGGTGAATACTGTCGTACCAATTCTTGAATATGTTTTTCTTTGTAGTGAATTTTTTTTAATTCCACTTTTAAAATGTATGTATGTATGTTTTATTAAAGATGTTGACTAATTCCAAAAAAATATTTCGTAAAAAAGTGGGTCATTTTGAAGTATCATAATAGTTATTAACTGTCCAAAAATTAGTCTGGAAAAAAAATCATTTAACTGAAACAATCCTAATTTGCATAATGCATACTCGTGGTTTGAAATCTTTGTTTACTTTCGCTCACGACGATTTTCCAGACGAAATGTAATCAAATTAATTTACCTGTTAATTATGTAAACTTGTTGTTTTTGGCTCGAATTTTCGACTTAAAGTGAATAACTTTTATATTACTTTGATATGACCAATTTAAATTTAGAATATTTTGACCTTCATTTTTTGTGTTTCAAGGGACAATACATCTTTAAAATGTCACTACTTAATTGTCAACTAAATTCCTTTTTAATGAATACATTTTCTCTCTTTGTTTTTTGTAGCTAGATTGCCATGTAGACTACATTCAAAAGTCCTGTTTCAAGTTGTTGGTGTTCATTTTTCATTACACTTTCGGTGATGGCAACAGGTAATACACTTTTACATTCACATACTTAATTTTCTTGCTATAAAGGTTATAAATTACAGTATATTTTAAAAATGAATCTGAGACCTATATTTGCTTTGCAACATCAGAGGTCATTATATATTCATTTTATAATGTTATTTATGCCACTCTAACCATCAGTTCAGATATTAAATTTTGGATAGGAATATTAGTCCAAAATAGAAAAATCATCAAACCATGTCTGAAACTCAATATACACATTAAAAATTATACAGATATGACAATCGTATTTGTACATTAACCCTAGTAAAGAAAGGCAATAGAACGCAAAAACATAAGCGCAATCCTCATCTATCTCATCGTCATCGGTCAAATCATTATAATTGCGCTGACGTTCTTGCTTTGTGTCCATGCTTTAATGCTATGGTAACAATGCCCATGTTACTAAAAGTTACTATGCTTGTTTCTATATAAGATCAGTAAGTGGTTATGACAGTGTATACCGATTAGAGGGTTCATTATGGTACATTAAATCAATGGGAATGTTGCTTTTCTTTGTTCTGACATAGCTGGACAGTGTTAAGCCTGCAACCTAATAAAAAAAACCATTAATTCATAGTACTGTAATCTGTAGCCAAAATAAATGTTAAATTACCTACCTTCTTTTGGTGGCATAATTTTAGGTGGCATGGTGACAGGCATGTTTTTTTTTGGTGGCATAATGACACCATCACCACCCATATTCTTTGGTGGCATTGTAACCTCGCCACCATGCATGTTCTTTGGTGGCATAGTTACTTCGCCACCTGGCATCATTTTCTTTGGTGGCATTGTCTTCATCATCTTCGGAGACATCATAGATGGTTTTTTCATCATTCCTCCAGAAGATGAGTCATGAGCTACCCAAGATGAAAGAAAAACACAAATGCATTAAACCACTTAACTTACTAAAAAAAATTCTTTGACTAGTTTTCTTTGCAGATTAATAATACCAAGTTAATTATTCTCACTATCATCACTTGGATATTGGCAAGCTGACGAAAGCAGCTTGATTTATGCCGTTGCTATGATGAACTGTAGTTAAGCAATTATGAAAGAACAACGTTGTGACACTAATTTCTGATATATTTTATCGATCCAAATTTGAGTAAAAATGATGTGTTTTTAAGAGAAAGTATTAACTCTTGCCTTGAACTGGCATTTTATTACAATTAGGAAGATAAGTAGATAGCGGAAATGCCTTTGACATGCAAAAATATAACTCTGCAATTTTTCACATGATTTTGTCTCCTTATTTACTATAATTTGCTTTCACTGTGATAATGTATGTCATGATAGAAGAGATGTCTTTTACATTACAAAATCACAAGTTAAACGAAACATTTTATAATATTTTAAAGAAAGTTGTATTACAGTACTAATACAAATTGTAACATCTTTCTTAATATTGTTAGTCTATCTATATTATTTATTTGCTCATTTAAAATTTATTTTTGAATACCAAAATCAAATTTTTATGAAGAATATTCTTGGCTTTGTTTTGTTTTATTCAGGTAAAATCAGAAGTTCTGCCCAACATGTGTTCCAATGAAAAATGGGTCAGATGCTGATGCTAGTTTTCCCACCAATTTGTAGATGGAACTGAAATTGTACTGTCCACATGGATCCAGCAACCACCACAAGATCTGGAATCCTAACCCCAGCAGAAAATACTATACACATGACCCCTAATGGTGAGTAACAGAACCTTCATCAGCTGTAGGCTACTAGTGCTACTTACTGTTTGTATTGGTAGAGCAATGTGTTCCATGCCTGCATATTTTTTCTATGTACAACTTAGCAAGAGGTTCTATAGCACTGCCACTTGGATCATAAAACGGGCTTTGCGGACTGTCAAGGCTGGTGATTTCGCGTATTGGTTCCTGGGGGTTTGTTGGTGAATTGGCAGACTGTTAAAATAATAAGAACAAAATTAACATATTATACTAAAAATAATACTAAATACATAAAGAAAATAAATGTAATTTAATACTTATTCATTTATTTAATTATCATAATAAATATAATTATGTAACAATTTAAATTTTTTCATAACATAATTCAAAACATGTTTTTTTACCAGTATGCTGTAATACAGAAAATATTCCATTAATATTTTATGTTCAAATTATACATTTCTTATTTTTAATAAAGAACTCTCTCATGGGTTTTGAACAAAATCAATGGCAATATTTTTAAATCCATAGAAAGCTAAAAAATGTTTTTTAAATATAATATGTTTTTGAAAGCTTTTGCAGAATCTTAAAAGAAACGTTGAAGAGATGTTGATAACTGTTTAAAAAAAATTGACTCAATTGATCTAAAAGGATCCGATCTTTAGATTTTACTAGAAAGACAGAATTATGGAGTAGTTTTGCTTAAAGCAAAAATATCCTAAAATAATAAAAATAAATCAATTTTTAAAACACTGACCATATAAGTAACACCACTGTCTGTTCCTGCATCCCATGGCAACAGGTCAAATTCCGCTTGATCAAGCCATGTGCAGTCATCCATACACATGTTCACGTTGCTAATTCCCAGGTTCCAGTCAGGGCTCGGACCGATCATTGTTAATCCTGATACGTACGGATGTGAGGCATCCGTACTAAAGGTTACAGACATGTTACCCCTGGCGGGCCATAATCCCTTTGTTCGAAATGCTGTACGCACATTACCAACTTTTACCTGTAAAAAATATTTAAAATTTTTAAAAATTAAATAGATATTCATACCATTATTATGTTTATTACTCACTGTTGGTACATTATTCTAAAATATATGACAAATTACAATTGACAAATATGTATAAGGTTTTAATTTATTATTTGCTTAACACTATATATTAATTAGTATATAAATAATACATAAAGCAACTCATAGAAATGGTACTTAATTGTGAAAACATACATAACAATTGAAATGGATACATAATTATGTATTTGGTACTTTTTTCTGTCATGGTTTTTTCTTGGTGAAAAATAAGTGAATACTAAAAATAAGAAGCGCTTTTCCTTTGACATGGTTGTAGGCTAGATATAAATTTACACATTTACAATCAAGGTAAAATATCAATAGATATAATTACTGTATTATTATGTATTATTATGTATTATTATTACCATCATTATTATTCTATAACAAAACATTGAAAAAACAGCCTGATTTATAATACAATTTTATCAGTGAGTAATAATAATTTGGGAATAGAAATATGTTATATCTATATCTATCTATATCTGCACCCACAGAATTGTCATTTTTTCATTATTTTGCCTTTTAATTAATATTCTTTGGTATTAGACGATCCTAAAATATACAATTTATCATTTAATTTTATAATAAATGATTTTATAAGCTCAACAATATCAAAATGCTAATCAAATTATGAATGCAATTTATCTTCATTATCTTGATCATTACCATATTGTCACTTATTTAAATTTTTCTTTTATTTCCAAAAATAGGTCATTTGATATCTGTAGTGAAAAACACAATCCAAGTACTGACACACAGACAGACACACATGAAACGCACAGAAAGAGGTCAGTAAATTACATAGCAACATTTTAAGATTTGTTGAAATCAACAGGCAGTGTTATAATCTGTGTCAACTTGATGCCTTAGGTATTAGCATCGCAATACTTGCCAACTCAAATAGATTTAGGTCAGTTTTGATGCATCTTAAACGATGGTTCGATCACGTTTTATGATAAGCCTTGTGGCATAGTTTGTGAGAACAAGGTCTTTTTACATTTTTTATATAGGTGCATGTTACAAATGTATTTAACTTGTTTAATCGTACTTAAATGTTGTCTTACGCAAATTCTATATGTTTTACAAATTCACAACATTCCAAATATTGCCAAATATAATTCAATATTTAAACAAGCCTTCAATACGTAACATATATTGGCTGTGATGATGCTATTGTCAATGATAAACTATGATTTTGGTTTTAAAAGGGTTAAAATGAGAATACACTATTTATTTTTATCCAGTATATAATTGTTTAGGCTATAATGCAGCACAGCCTCAGTGGACACTTGCCATGAGTACATTTTTTGAATTTTTACATTGAACAAGTGAATACATTTTTTTTAGTACTATAGTTAATTTACTACTGAAAAATATTTACACTAATGCAGAATAACTAAACATTTACTATAAGTGCTAGAAATCCATTTACTAAATTAAATTCCAGTCAACATTCATAAATAGAAATTTGAATCATGCGTTGTCCGGTCAACTTAATTACAATATAAAAGAAATGATGCTAAATTTCTAAAGTCTAAAATTATTCCATATCAGCCAGAGGCTTCAAGCTGAATTCAAAACACGTATAATTGTCTAGGTTTTTTATGGCATTGCCGTCTCTTTGTCTCGCCTATAACCAATACTTGTTTTTTTTTGCAAATAATAACTTTTTCTATATAAGATGTAGGTCCATGCGATTTTTAAGATATTATGTTTCTTTAATTTTAAGATTTTAGGAACACATTATCTTGTAATATATTTTTCAATTATTAGTAGTAGTCGATTTTTACAGTATGTATGATTTGTCCAGTATCATAGGTATATTCTATGTGTAGAATGTATCACATGTGATGTATACGTGACACTGTATTATAGAATTTGCCTATGTTACTGGTCAAAGTATACAATGTAGAGATACAGTACAGAGAATCAGGTGAGCATAGGCTTACAGGAATATACATTATAGAGTATAACTTTACCTGTTCTTTAATTTCATTTTCCATAGCAGAAGCTGATCCCCATTCAGCGACTTCTTTTACACCCGTAGTAGAATAGCCACCATATTCCCAAATAACATAATCTTTACTGTGGGTTGCTCCAACAAATGGAGACCAATGATTTATGTAATCTGTGGAAATCATTTTAAAATTGTATATCGAAAACAATATAATAAATGAAACGCAATACAAACAAGATTATTATTCCGCTATTGCTTGGGGCATGTACTTCCTTATTTTGACAGATTAAATAAAATTATGAACTACTATTTAATTTTTGACTAACTATTAATATTAAATGTTTAGCGGATCTGCCCCTGCTATCACATTTATAAATTGTGGAATTGATTGGTTGACTTATTTTTTAGACTACACAAATGGTATATCGAAATATTGAATGCTAATGACATTTCATTGCTTGGAGTTATATATTTTACTTTGTACATTGAAGAGTTAGCTAGTATTTCACATTAAGTTGTCATAGGCATTATGATATTCCATCTATCGTAAATGTAATCATATAATGGTACATTAGTGGGTTTTATAAACAATTTAGGGAACCATTTAAAAAAAAGTTTTTCAAACAAGATTTTTAGGCTTAATATAGATGATACCTTACATGTGCCTATTTGTTTATACTCCTAGATGTAGAAAGAAGATCTTATTTCCGTTATAAAATAAAGATTTTATTATAATAAACGGGGTAACAATAATTGTGAATTTCAAGCCTTGTGCCTTATAAAACATTAGTTCTTCCATTCTTCATGTTTGTTTGTAAACAAATCTTTTCTACAAAATAAAGATTTTAACATTATTATGTGATTGAATATGGTGAATTTCCAGCCTTGTAAGTTGTGCCTTATAAAATATTAGTTTCTACATGTTGGGGTTTAAACTTTCAACTTATGGATTTTATCATCACATCTACATTGACTTATTATAAGCTTAACATTAATGACACTTACCAGGTGGGTAATCTTTTGGGTGTGTTAGACGTGACCATGTTCCAACAAATGTCATGTGATACTTTGCAGATCCAGGAGCGCAGCATTCGTTTGCTGGCTCAACAGGTGTGGTAGAAGGCCAAGTAACTAAAAGAAAACAATTGTTGATACTTTATAAAGCTTACGGTATACCACGTTAGTTCTGAAAAGAACTGTTGAGTTTCTTGACGTTTCGATCAATATACTTTGATCTTCCTCAGGAGTGAGAATGCCATCAACGATCAAAGTATTTTGATTGAAACGTCACGAAACCGTCAAACAATAAAAGAAAGCAACTTATGAGACAACTATCAAAATTTAGTGTAGAAACATAGAAGACAAAAAAGAGACTTGACAATCTCAACAGGTGACCCACACTAGAGTGCAGATCAACTAAATATAATTCTGTGATACAGTATAACCATTTACATTATAATGTTTTAGGATGTCCAGTGTCAGACTAGTGGATGGTTTGTGTTTAGCATAGGATTTTAAGAAACCAAATTGATCTATCATACATTCTACACAAACTATATTCTCAATGATTTAGAAAACTAAACTAATTTATTTATATTCAAAGTATATTTATTTCATGAATACATTGAGATACATTTAAATGTATTTTTAGACAAATGCAAGAACCAACAATACAACAATTTGTAACAAGAGATCGGTTGATGATTGCTAATTTAAAGGATTCTGTTGCCGGAAAGGTCAGCTATCAAATATCTATTTTTATTTCTTTTAATATGTTTCAATTGTGATTAAATAAACATTATTTTAGGAAACAGCAGGAAAAAAAGTGTTTTGGTAGTAAAGATATTAATGATAGAAAGAAAAAAAAACAGGAAAGAACTAATTATTGTCTTAGGATGTCTGATAGACAATGCACAATCAATATTGCTTTGTACTGGTAATGTCATTCTTTGTTTCAGCTTTGTTCCTGACAAGTTATTGTTAAAATCAAAATTAAACAATGGGTTAAGAGAGCAATTTATTCAGTCTAATTTGTGCTATCCAATGGGTCTATCCCACATCCTTATTTGGAAATTGTTTGTTAAAGTTGCCATGTTTTTTGCTACACACATTTTGACCCTACAGTACATTTCAACACAGTATTTTATATCAGACTTTAGCAAGTCATGTTTTTCAATGTTTTTTTGTTGTATTTTTTATCTTTGTAATGCAACTCATTTCAGCTTCGGCTGTCAATTTTCAATATGTTTCTTATACATGAATAAATAAATAAATAAATAAATTTCGTTCCACACACTTTTTGTGTTCAATATAGTAATTTTTATTGTAATATACTTTATATAACACCCAATGAAGGCATGCAGTAGTCCTTTCCAAAAGCTCGGAATTGTCTCTTCATTTTATTTTATAAGCATTTAACTATAATTATTACTCATCTGAAATCCAGGCACTAATTTGTTATCTGTATGAATTTATATTTTAAGGTATTAGCTGTCTCAAGCTTAACTAGAAACTGAGGAAATTCGGATTAGGCCATCCATAGACAATGCCCTACTTAAAAAAAATATTATACCAAGTATTGAAAGTACGCAAGACCCACGGCTTTATGTCTCATCCAAAGGAGGCAATGGGAGTAAAGCATCTTACTTTGCAGGACTAACTGTAATGTACTTCAGAAGTTAATGGAAAATGTACACCAACTAGCCTACATAGTCTACATACAGAGAGAGTACAAATACAGTTTATATGACATTTATTCAATATTCTGAATTTCAAATTTTACATAGCCTTTCTACATGATCATAAAAAGAACAACTGACTACTGTAATTCAGCAAATGTAATGTTTTCATTGCATTAAAGGCCAAGTGCGGGCAAAAAATTTCTATTGATCATACATTCCAATAATTATCGATCTATAGTTTCTCCAATGTTTCAGAATTTTATTTGTGTTACTCGAGCTTTTTGAAAATAAACACTTATCAGTGGGGGGATAATTCAAATTACACATTAAAATCTATATTCATTTGTACACAAAATTTGTAAATAGAGAGGCATTTTAAAAAGCTATGAAAAATGTTATCAGATGACTAAATATAGGTAATATAACTTGAATTTTACATTTCTGGTATTTTTATTCAACTTCAGATTTTTATTTTCATGCTATAGCAAAAATTATCCACCGTATATCCACCATCTTTTTTCACCTTCTAGGGAGTCACCAGAGATGTTATTACATTAGATTAAACTACCTAACTACTGAAAAAAAAAATTTGCCAAATTTTGTATTTGACATAATATTTAGGGAAATTCATGTTTTTTCGTCTTGATTTCTGTTACAAATATTTGATTTATGTACAATTAACCAGATATTATATTTAAAAGTCATGCCTGTACCTGAGCTTTAAGTCATGCCTGTACCTGAGCTTTAAGTCATGCCTGTACCTGAGCTTTAAGTCATGCCTGTACCTGAGCTTTAAGTCATGCCTGTACCTGAGCTTTAAGTCATGCCTCTACCTGAGCTTTAAGTCATGCCTGTACCTGAGCTTTAAGTCATGCCTGTACCTGAGCTTTAAGTCATGCCTGTACCTGAGCTTTAAGTCATGCCTGTACCTGAGCTTTAAGTCATGCCTGTACCTGAGCTTTAAGTCATGCCTGTACCTGAGCTTTAAGTCATGTCTGTACCTGAGCTTTAAGTCATGCCTGTACCTGAGCTTTAAGTCATGCCTGTACCTGAGCTTTAAGTCATGCCTGTACCTGAGCTTTAAGTCATGCCTGTACCTGAGCTTTAAGTCATGCCTCTACCTGAGCTTTAAGTCATGCCTGTACCTGAGCTTTAATATTCGTAATATATATACCAGTATTCTCATTTTGTATATGAATGCATTTCTATAATTTTAATATGTATGACGTTAATGGTTTGCACCACATGCACTGATAGATGAGAATGAATGGTTTTAAAAACAAACATTGAAGTATCTTGACATTTCAGATTAATTGTGTGGGCATTTATTTCAAAATAATTGCATAAATCTAATGGAAGATTTAAGAAATAATCGTTTAAGTTGTGTTATAATTATCATTTAAAAGGTGTAAATTGTCGTTTTTTTGAAGAGTTATGTGCAATAATGATTACAACATTTTTTTTTCATTTCATTTCACTTCGTCCATACGAAGAAAATCTCATTAAAATCGTAAATAAATCAATCTAAATTGTAAAATAGTGTATGTTGTTACTACTAAAAGGAAATGATAAAAACTTGCTTCAGATTTACGTAGTGAGCTTAATGAAATTACAACACATTTTCATCATTGCATGTTTGTACCCTCAATATACTAAACAGATATTCGACATGTATGGTATATTAACATGGTTTTATCTTTTCGAGAGATATACTGTATGCTTTGTGGCAAAATTGCAACTTTCATAGGTGAATTAAACTCAACCAGTGGCATAGTGGCTGCGAGTGCTCACTGGCTAAACCCAGGGGCCCCAGAGCTTATGGGGGCTCCAGAGCTTATGGGGGCCCCAGAGCTTATGGGGCCCCAGAGCTTATGGGGGCCCTGAGCTTATGGGGCCCCAAGAGCTAATGGGGGCCCCAGAGCTTATGGGGCCCCAGAGCTTATGGGGGCCCCAGAGCTTATGGGGGCCCCTGAGGAGTGGCAAGAGGAAAAACAGGCAATAAAATATGTCGAAAAAGCTAAACACGACTAAAGCATCCAGCGTTGGACGGCCAATTAAGGTTCCTAAACCAGGGGCCTCACGGCATCTGTGTTACGCCACTGAACTCCATACAATTTATGTATTGTATGTAGCTATGGACTATGACATCGTTTTCAAACTTAAAATGATTCTCATAAAAAAATATGATTTATATAGTGCAACACAACTGATTTGGATAAATAAGAAAAGGTTATTTTAAATCATAATATTATAGCCTTACCTTCTGGGCATATCTGGAGACTAAGATCTCCTTCATCACGATACCAGACACCTCTACTCTGAACAACAACAGCCCTGTAGAAAAGAAAAATTAATAATTATAATCATTATCATGATTATTTTCATTTTAAAAATTATTATTGCTAATATTCGTATTCTCAATTTAATGTGATTTTGAATAATGTTATCACTAAAATCCTCTAGCTATTTCTGACTCTTTCTACTTTTGTTATAAACTTTTAAACTACACTAACTAATATTTGTCTTCACTTCATCTTACCATATTTGTGACGGTATATTTTAATTAAGGTTCTCTATGCTAAGGAATTGTATCAATATTTATAAAGCATTTAGTCTCGGGATCATTTTCTCCTTAGATTAATTCTGTAGCATACTCTGGCGACACCTGCTCAGTGCCGTGGGTGTTTGCTGGAAACTTTGACCTAAATAAAGCTTTATTAAAATATCACATGCATTATTTTGTACATGCATCATACTATATAGTATAATAGTACACTGTTCTAAAAAATATTATGCCCAAAAGGCATTTATCGAAATGAAAGTACATTGTGTTTATGGAATGCAGTGTACACATTCTGCTCTATTTTTTAGATAATAACTAAAATATCACATGCATTATTTTGTACATGCATATTACTAAATAGTATATAGTACACTGTTCTAAAAAATATTATGCCCAAAAGGAATGCCTATAAAAATAGAAATGTACACTTTTCAATATGGGTCTATTTTTTAGATAAAAATATGTTTATATATTTACTAACTTGGCCTCAATCCCCTAAATATATTTCAGATTATATTACAGCAGTTATTTCATTTATCTCTGCATGTCATTTTTCATATCTACATATAAACTGAATTTGATTTGTTCCATATATCTTTGTACTGTACAGAGAAAGAAGTGAATAAAGCTTTTTTGAGACTGTTATGTCAAATAATTTTTCTCACATATGACATAGTTTGAAGGCAAACAATCCTGGAAATAATATCATGGATTAGAGAGGTTAAAAGCATTGGTGTTTGTTATGATCATTTGATGAACATTTGAAACGACAATTAGAAATCCTGTTATATCATTTATAAGAGAGTATTGTTTTCACCTTGTAATGTCTCTGACTTATTGCATTAAGATGTAATGCTTGAATATAACTATATTTGAGAGAGCATTTCAGTTGTATCAAGATGAAAGTAGACTTCAATTTCATTTTTAATTGGAAGAAGATATAAAATACATGAATGTTTGTAATAAAGAATCTTTTGTCTAGACAAATATCATATCTGGAAAAAAGATTTTATCTGAATTCATCATTATAAACACTGAATATTATGATTTAGTATTTTATTGACACTGTATTTTAAATGAAACAATTTTAATATTTTACAATTTTTATAATAAATTAAGAATAGATTACAGTTATTGGTACATTGTGCGACTTAAACTGAGAACATAACATAACACCTGTGAGTTAAACAAGCACGAATGTGCAATACTCGGGGTACAGCAAAAGAACCTGTAATGACGTCATAAGACAAGATATGACGTCCCATAAACATCAATAACCTCGCTACCAAATAGTTTATATGGCTATATAGTACCATCTTCGAGACGTCATATGGCTGCATCCGGGTTGAAATTTAAAAATCCGGCTCTATAGCTTTGAGGACATGTCCCTGTAGTATATTCATGCCAAATCCCAGCTCAATACTACAACCAATAAGGGAGAAGTAGTACTTTATAAATCGCACTTTTTACTCAATAGTGTCGGATGGAGGAGAAGATGAGAGAGTCCTAGACTCGGGATACCCTGAGTAAAAACCTAGTGTATATGTATGTATTGCAGCAGTGTTACAATACACTGTATTTGTATCGGTGTAAAGCTTGGTCTACACTATCAAACTAATTTGACAAAAAAAGTGTGATGTGCCCAAATATGGTAGTGATATGACATCATCATGCACATCAAATATTTTGTCACATAAAGTTTGATAGTGTAGACAGAGCTTAACATTATCCTGACACAGGCAGTTTGCATACCATGTGCAAAGTTCTCTTTTTCATACACAACACATGAAAATATCAATATTTAATTTGTTACACTGGTTGAGTTTACGAAAGACATAGCAAATACATTGCTTTACAGATTTTGTAAAAAGAAAAATTTAAAAAAGGAGGTCTCCTTGCTCTGACCACTGAAAAACAGTCATGTTCATTTTTCATTTATTTATTCATTTCACAATGCATCACACTTGATAAGTTGTTACAGATTAATTCAAGGTATTGAATAAAAGATGCAAAGCCTGAAAAAGACCAAATAAGCTCAATATATAGAGCTTTAAGCCTGGTTTTACAAGCACAAAATATAAACTAATAATAATTGTATCAAATAAAAATAAACAATATTTAAGTAAATAAGATCAGACAAGTAGTGGTAAAAATATAAAAGTATTTAAAATAAACAACATGAGGACAAACGTATTAGGGTTTGTCTCCAGAGCGTGTGCAATTAATCTCCTATTTACACATTCATAGATAACTTTTCCACGCGAAGCTAATATTATCGTGTTAAAATCCTTATTACAAAATAAATAATTAATAAATTCTAATTAGTTTCTCATACCTTAATTAAAAGTTTAAATTGGATTAACAGTTTAAGGTTATTGGGCTTTAATGAGACATTTGTTGACATTTAATATTCAATGTATTTTAATTTCCCCACTGACTGATATTTGATTCATTATTATATTATAATATATATTTGTACTAGAAATTATACTTCCAATTTAACACCTTTGACTTTGGTTTCCATAGTTACTATATAATTTGTTAATTGTAACCTTTAGCCTTGTTCGCACTGGACTTCAATATTGTCAAATTAAGAGTCCCAGCCAAATTGACGAACAAAAGGCCAATTTTAATGCTGGCTACGCTACGATTTCTTCGGTGTTAAATTAACATCGTGATTAATTTTAGCCACCACTGCCTGCACAGTAGGACAGACTCTTTTAAAACAGGAGAAAATGTTCGTTTATGTTTTATAAATGAATTAACTTTCAGTTTGTTAACTTTATCAAGAAAAGTCCAATCTGAACATGCGACTAAATTTAGGAGTTCTTACCCACAAACTTCAATCGATAGTTTTCAATTAAATTTTGGTAAAACCAACCAAATGAAATGATGGTAATAATTTAAAGTGCAAACAAGGCTTTTGACTACATTTGAGATCTAGAATTTGAATACAGTGAGATCTTTAATTTTAAGTCTTTTTTTTTTTATTGTATTGAAGGAGCATTATTGAATCAAGTTTGAAGTTGTATAACTGCTATGGTCCCTACTTGAGACGTTGTGCATTTTTAGAGATCACCAAAACAAGGTTAGAGAAACATTTGTATGCAAAAACATTTTCAGTGGATTTGTTTTTTCTTAATATTCCACTAGGCAAACTTGCATGCATAATAAATGTCAATTACGCATACCAAAAGCATTATGGTAATGTCTATACCCAATCATCTGATGATATAAAACATGTTATGTTCATGGTAACATTATGCTTTAGAATTTGTTGGCTTTATCTCAAATATGTTTTTAGTAATCTATTTCTTATAGAAAAAACTCAATTTTATTGAACGTGTAGTTGGCCGATGTTAGTAATACACTGGTGAAGCAGAAGTCAGTCAGCTCTGAGTACTGTATACAAACTGGTTTATTACCCTATTTTCCAATTGTATTGAACAAGTTAAGGGCCAAAGAACATAGATGTAACATACAATGTTATATATTTTTATCACTAGTCAAGTGACAATTGACTCTTTTCAGTTAAAATTTGCACTCGGTTTGATACATATTCGCATAAAAGCTAGACAGACAGACAATTAGTCATACCTGTCATATACAGTATAGTTTTATTATAAAGTATTTTAGTGAGTTTTAGGGTGCGTTTATACAACACGCATATTGAACACGCCTACGAGAAGTGTGTTGTATAACATCAAAGAGATTCCGTGTAATGAGATTTTAATTGCAAAAAGGCTACTTGGCTGAATCCTAAAATTTTGTGGATTCCCGGTTGCTGTTGGCGTGTTGGAAGTGTCCTCAGGGTATTGTTTTGACCTCATGTTAAATAAAAGTATGTGGTGTGAAAATGTTGACCAAATCTAGTAGATAATTGTGCTTTTTTTTTGCATATTTTAACCGATTTAGCACTTAACATTAACGCTAATCAAATGTTGGCATAATTTGGCAAAATGTAGCATAGTTTTATCCTAATTGTAAAACATTTTTTTTTTCTAATTTCAAAAGCAGATTTAAAAAATCAATAATTGAATAAACTAAATTTTAAACGAAATCATCCTTTATTAAAATCCTTAATAAACTCATATTAATTCATAATGCTTGCAATATACAACTTGGTATAACACGGTATTACGATTTCATGTATAACTGCAAGGTTTTTGTGGGGTTGACCTCGGCCCGTGCAACAGGCTAAAAATTAAAGACGTGTTCAAATTTAGGATGTTGTATAAACACAGCCTTAGTTAAAAATAGATAGTACTGTAAATCTCCAGAGATTATTTAACCCATCCTCCAAAGTTCAGCTGATATGTGATTACTGTATGGGCACGTCAATCAAATATAGATAATCTAGGTGTTTTATTGAGTCTAAATGTCAAAATAATATATCAAATACTGTAATCCTCGTAATACTAAAATGTGATTTGAATTTTATAGTGATTACATATCAAATTGGATTGCGTTTTCTTACGTCTTGAATGTTTATAAAAGTCAGTTTTTGATTACTAGTATTGAAAGGGTGACAGCCCAGGAGTAAGACATTTCAAAGCTTTTAAATTTGTCGATCATTAACAGTTAATGTATGACCGTTTACTCATCAAGTAAAACATAACATGAGTACCATTCTCACAATTGGTGTATAAACAAATACCTAAATTTGTATGTATTATTACAGGTGGTAAAGTTATTTACTTCAATAAGAATATCTGAAGAAAAAAAAGTGGCTCTGATGAATAGAATGCTCTTAATGGTAAAGGTAATACATTTTTGTATTCAATACTTCTGTTCTCCGCATCAACTCATATAGTTTGTAGAGGACAGACAGCCATGATATGCATCTTGCAATTTGATTGGTCAATTACGTATCATGTGTTATTTGGCCCTATCTAACGAAAAAGTGATATGTAATGGTAATAATTAACATGCTTTATGTAAACATTTTGAGAATTTTTGCCACGCAGTGTTGTTGACTGATCGCTTTCGGAAATCAATTTGTTTTGCGCGCTGTCTATAACTGTTTTACTCTACGTCTGAAGTTGGAGCACTGCCTTTTTAATGACCTATCTTTTCAGTCTATTTTCATTAAAGATTTACAATGGATAAATTGAATAAAAGTAGGTGTGTTATAAAACAAATAATAAATTATTTGTATAATTTTGTTGAATGGAGAGAATATTTGATTTGATGACAAATTGACTGCTCTATTTTCAACTTAGCTCCGCCTCTTTAAAAATAAAACAGTCTTTTTTTTCAACTTATAAAATATTCTCACCATCCAACTCATAAACATCCATTATTATAAAAACACAATAAATTGGAATAATAAATACATGAAACAAAACGTTTCGTTGATTTGAAATGTCAAGTGTTTATGCATCTATTTCCATCATGTTAGGGCTTAATAATATGTGTAAACATATGTGTACAGTATGTATGCTTCTTGATTTAATTCACAGAAACCAGTCATGTACAATATTAATACAAGCAGAGATGTCATTTTCAGCGATTTTAAATTTCTTAACACTTCATAAAACACATAGCCTTCAGTTATCTGTCATGCTTAGCAAATTTTTAAGGGTTTCACAAATTGTTACAACTAATTAATCATTAGCGTTAATGTCTCAGGTGTCATCTTCATTCAGGTATGAAAATCTTCTCAAATAATACAAATTCTGTTCACAAAAGTCAACTCTTTAAAAACGTACTTCATAAAAATTTTCTCAAGGTAAATTTAAAATTGCGAAGCTTTCTTTGAAAACAGATGCTATGACCTAGCCCAAGGGTGTCCTGTTATTGGGAGAATTGACTGTGCAAAGCTTATACCACGACTTTTTATGTATTTTCATCTGTACATTTGATGATAATGATTAAGAGCACATACATACTTGCTCCAGATAAATTTATGAAATTGCCGAATATTAGTTATGATACAAAATAGGATGGTTGTGATAGCTTCTGTACTTATAGCAAATTCTTAGTTGATGGTCTAGTCTGGGCTCCAGACGGAGTTTTTTCTTAATATTAGTAAAAATATAAACATTTTTGCACATATGGCGTTTCATACGTGTATTACTTGAGTTTGGATACTCCGTCTGGGGAAACACGCAAAAGTCACGTGGTTTGACACCAAGAATTCTTGGTGCATAGATTATCCGGTTGACTAGTTTCAGCTGCATGCGATTGGCTACTCACTCGTACACTGTTTTAATATTCATATTTCAGAATTTCAAAGACTCAACAACTAAGATGGTACGCATGCGCTATGTTATGTTATGTTTCTGAAGGCTAGAAATGATTTTGATGGGATTTTCCCCAAGAACATGAAAACTCGTCTTGCTTCTCCGCAAATCAAACATTGAATGGATCATTTAATTAATAATATTACGCGGAGATAATTTGATTTAAATCCCACCTAGACCCTGTCCTGTTCTGTGTAGTGGTGTCGTAGCCCTGTCTGTTGTGTGAATCCTGTTGTGTGCCGGTGGTGGTATGTAGGCCTACCTCTTATTGGCGTTTTATTTGGCAGATCATACGTGCGAGTTGAAGTAGGCCTAGGCTAAGGACTAAACAATTAATAAACAAAACAACTTGGCAACACGATTTCATATTTCAACAGTCTCGATCGTACATTCAGCACTGTACGTACTCGATCTTTTTCATTTTGAAACAAAATGATCATTGGTTGATTTGAAATCCATATTTACATACCGCCCGCCCCATATAGCCAAATACGGTATGATAACCTACGTCATTCTTATCAGTTGTTTGCGGTCTGCAAATCGATTTCTATACGTGTTTCACAAGTCTGTATTTTCAGACAAAAATCGCGGTCGAAATAAAAACAAATAAATTATATAAAAAAAACAATACAGACTTGGGGCAAGTCTATTGATGGTCATGAACACAATATTGCTGTGTAGGCCTAGTCTTTAATGGTGTGTGTTAATTGAAAAGTTCCCAATGTGAAGGTAAGCACATACACAGTAAAAGATTTAATTAGTAAGAAATAAAGTAATCTTCCTAAACTACCATACAGTAACCATCTTATACTTCAGTCTATTTTTATCAAAAAACTGTTCTTTAAGAACACGATACAACACAACAAGTACATATTAACTTCACTAGAAGTAATTGAACACTACTAATAGCGTTGGTTTTCCCTCAAGGGAATGTTATTCACTTATCGTTATTGACTCATCCTCATCTCATGTATCGGTTACAGGTAACGTTTTTTGTCTACGCCACTATCGGTAAAGGATAATTAATAACAGGCACTATCACATGAACGTAATATTGAATTTTGATTTAGCTACATACCTAAATAGAACACACGGTGCATTGTCCCCTGAAGGTGCAGTCCAACGAAAGCCAATACGTGTTCTCATCATGTTTGACGTATGAGTGACAGCATGCGTGCAAAAAGGTGCAAACATTGATCCTCTTGAATCAAGAAGCTAGAATGAGAAAAACAATTAGTTATAACTGTATCCGATGTAAGATGTAATTAAAATCATACAGAGATGAAGCTAACATGAAGTGTATCCTTGCCATTTGATTGGTTGATTTCGTATCACATGCCATGCAATATTTTCTCCCATTTCAGCGATTGAAGGTAATATTGCATGATACACATTTTATATAACAAAGTTGTTGTACTATTAAGGTGACATATTAGGCAACAGGAAACCAACCATTAGTGGTGGCGCAGCCTATAACTGATCTGCTCTCTTAGCCAAGATCCAAGCACCTAATTTGTTGTGGAAGCGGCTGATTAAGTGAATCAAAGTTTACTCTAATACAGTGGATGTGTTATAAACAAAATAAATGTTTTATATTTGTTCAATTGAGTGAATATTTATTGATTTAATAGCAAAACTGTCCTATTCAACTCGGCTTTAACTCATTAAATAGCACTCGTAGTATTTACTGGTCTCCTTCAAGATTTAAGATTCAATTTTATTTTGCCAATTAAAATGGAAATAATGTGTTGCTGTATATACTCTATATAACTTGCATCTTTTTGAATGTGTTTAACAACCCATATTTTGACACATGGCACATTGGAACCTTGTTAATTTAACATAATATTATTCTTAATTAATATTGTGTTACCTCAAAAGTTCCAACTGATCGGCTGACATCTGTCGCATCCGAGGCAGTCAGCATAAACCCTATAAAGGATGTGGGTAGGATACTTGCGATGGAAACTAAAAACAATTAAAACAATGTTATTTAAAAACATTTCAATTATAAATTATAACTCAAAAGTTATCAGGTGAATCATAATTAGCATACAATGTTTATACAGTAGTGTACTTGCAATGGACACTAAAGACTAAAATATTTAAAACTTTTCAATTATAATTATTGGTAAATCAAAAGTTTGGTGCACTAAAACAATTACAATATTACTGAATATTAAAAATGTTTCAATTATAAATTATAACTCAAAATTGATTAAGTTAATCATAATAGACTACAGTAGTGTACTTGTGACCGGCAAAAAAACTTATTAAATATAAAAAAAAACCTTACAATTATATATTATTAAATGGTAATGTAACTCAAAAGTGAGTAGCACTATAAGGACAATTACAATATTACTGAATATTAAAAATTAATTAGATAATTATATTAACTTGACAGTTAATCATATCAAAATAGAATATTTTGGACAACAAACTATGGGTACAGTACTGTAGTATATTTCTAATGGCCATAAAAACAATTAAATGATATTATTGAATGTTAACAACATTTCAATTATAAATTATTAAATCAACAGTTGATGTTGATGTCATATTTTAGACATGAACAAAAAGCAACCGTAAATAATATTTGTTTGTTATGCGAAAAAAAGCAATTATGGAATTACATGAAAGGAAAAATACATGTACCCCTGTGAATAGTTACCTAATACAGTATTCATGTTGGTGTATCTTATATAAATTAGGATTTAAATAAATCCATCAAAGACAAAAAGAGAAAAAACTGTTATAACATGTACCATGTTTGAAATAACTGATGCATTTTCTAGGTCAATCTATTGAATGTATTTTGTTCTATCACTTTATATTATTCCGTTTAGCTATAAATTAATAAATGTTGAATGAAATAGATAACAGTTACTTGAACTGAACACCACAGGTAAACTATATTGTTGTTAAAGATCTTATAAATTATGTTCAAATGTTTAATACTAAAGTCTATACAGTAAAATCATATGAATTATGTTTCATATTAAAGCTTCTTGATTAAAGATTATATAATAAATTGTTTTTGAAATATATACTATATATTATATAAGAGAACAATAACTATTTTACATTAAAATGACCTTCCTCCAGGTAACCTGATTCACGCTCCTAAATTATGTCTATCTATCATTTTATATCTTTTTTTTATGACATATGTTTTTTTACTATCCAGTTGAATTTGATTGATAAAGAACAATTCCTTTATTCGAGGAATAACATTTTAATTTTTTTTTCTATCCTGCAGATTAATTTTATTCCAAAAACTGTACATTGGTTGGACTTTGGGCCATACATTTGAAGTAAGTATATATAGACAATTTCAATATTATCACTGTTAATTACTGTTAAATGCTAAATCTTAAATTATTTCCATTTGTGATTACCGGCATTAGCTATGTAAAAATTAGAGTATAGACCATTCTTTAGATAAATGATTATTCTGTATAAAGAGCATTATTTCAGACCAAAACAAGTCAGAAGTACTAATTACATTATTTTATCTCATGCCATGTGCAAAATCACATATATATAATATTATTATATTTTTTTATGTTATACATTCGTTTTTCAATACACTGTCTTGCAGATACAAATCTATCAATTGGGCCTACCCCCTGCTGAAATTAAAAGGCTTTGAACTTTAGACAAAACATCACTTGCTGGTTATATGTTGATCTTACAGCTTGTTCACAGGTAGAGCTTGGTCTTTCATTTAACCCTACTCTATAGGATGTTTATAAACCCAAACATCCAATGGTTATTTAATTACCATTTAATTCTTTCCCACAGCCTGGTAAAGAAACAAAATGAAGATACACATATGATGTATAAACATTTATCAGTAAGTCTGGCATTCTTAATATTTAGATACTATTATATGGTAAGGCCTAAGGATATTCATTATTTGTCGTTGACAAGGCCTAATTATGAAGCAACTTCAGTTAGTATTCATGTCTTCCTCAAATTGAAACTTAACATTATTGCAAGACATCACTTTATTCCTATTGTGTATTCAAGGATTCACAAATACTGTATGTTACCTTCACACTTCATTTGTGATAGATCATTATTTCCTTTTTGTAAATCTGTGGAAACATCCTACCATTGTAGCACACACCCACCCCTCCCATTTAATGGTTCCAAAATATGCAATCAAATCAGGGAAGAGTGAAATTAATTTAACTCTTCCTTGATCAAATTAACTAATATTCATTTTCCAAATAGAAAATACACAGAGTTCAACCTTCAAGCAATTCTTTATTCATCGGGAAGCAGCCTATAGTTTTCTATTGTAAAACCATGTACAGTACCTATAATATAAATATCATACATAAGTATAAATAAAATTTCCCTGTCCTATCAATGTAAACATACATATATATATACATACATATATATTGTGTCCTGTCCTATATTACACAGGTACTGTACATAATTATTTGCCATAACAAAATATGTATTGTAAGACTGTATTCTATACACAGTATATAAAGTGGTAGAACGAAGGTCATTAACTGTACCAACAATACAGTAGTTAGGCAAAGCTATTGTAGTATTACAGTAATAATAAGACACTTGGAAACACCAACAAAATCAAACTGAAACAAAATAATAATCTTACAAAATGCAAAAAAATTTAAGAGCCATCAAAAACCATGTTGCAATAAATAGGATAAATTAATGGTACTGGTAGCAATTTAAGATGGAAATTTATTTGAATAAATTATAACATTTAATGTTAGTCGTGACAAACTAGCATATGCTGCAATAAAATATACAAATAATAACAATTTATGATGTACTAAAATAATTTAGTGTTTTCAAACAGAATCCAAAGTTGGCATCTAATTTAAACTTTATTAGGGAAACAATAACATTGACATTCAGAACTAGGACAAATACAAATACATAAACTAGAAATCTGAAGCTCTGTCTACACAATCTAACTTTATGTGACAAACGAAATATGATGTGCCTATATATGGTCATGATGATGTCATATCACCACCTTATTTGGGCACATAACACTTTTTTTGTCAAACTAGTTTGATAGTGTAGACAGAGTTTTATGTTGATTTATCGTTAGGAAACATTGTATTTGAAATAACGCTGTGAATCTCAAGAAGAGAGAATCCTATGAATATTGATCAAACAGAATGTTGACCTATTCAATGAGAACAATCAGGGTTCAATCAAGGCACCTTTATCAAGATAACATGCATACTTCAGACAATCAAATACATAACATCCCTTGACCTACTACTAGCTTAAACCTCTCTTAAAAAATAACCATCAAACAACTTATATTTTGTATCTGATTCTCCAACTATAAATTTGTGGTCTGTAGAGAGCATATATAAATTTGATTGGGTATTGTATGATTGTTATTGTACAATGTAATCAAGGGCTCTCGAGACAAACATATATCATACACCTACAATTGCTGTACATGCTCTTACCTCTGTAAATGTTACCACGTTCGTACACCGCGGGATGACGATGGAATCGCAATCGAAATCCATTGTCCCCATCTAATTTATCCGCTATAAAGTCTGTCGGTTGACGATCACAGCCAATAGTAATTGCATCCGAATAAGCTAGTTGTGCTTTACATGTATATATTAAAATAACCAAAATGCATAGTTTACCAGCCATTTTCTAGCTAGCACGGTTTGTGTCCAATTTGAAGGACTTGACTTTAGATACTTATATATCAAACACTTCTCTCGTCAATGGTCTGACTGAATCACTTGCTGAGTGTGATCAGTGACTCACTCAGCAAACTTTTTGGGCTCTTCCAAAATAAAAGCAGGGGAAATTAAATATTTTGTATCTATAATTGAATAAGCCATATGATTTAGGAATTTGAATATGCCTGAAATAAAATCTTAAAATTAAACACAATTGAATATAATTGTTATAAAGGTTATTAATTTGGTATATATGGCTTGTCTGTCTTAATTGGAACAATCCTATAGGTGACAATTCAAGAGGGCAGTATTCAAATTTATCAAAAGTTATTCTACAAACTAATAATGTGAAACCATACAAGTATTTTGTTATTCATACTATTTTACAAAAAAAAAGGAAAAGACTAAAGACTATTTTTTCCCAAAATTTTAATATCTGAAATTTGGTCACAGCTTGAGAATCGCATTCAGTGTTCAGTGCAACAAATTGTTGAGCTTCAAAATAACTAAAATTGTTTTCATTAATTGTTGGTGCCCACAGATCTAGGTCTTGCCCACAGATGGTTCTCGAATACACAGTAATTCCAGCGAGAAAAAACTGAAGTTTTCAAATACGTACTGCAGGACTATAATACATTGTCGTTTACGGAAACGAATAAATAGACACAATGATTTATGTTGTCAACCAAAATTAGCACCCTGGGAATTACTTCTGCGAGAGAAACTTGTCACAAAATGAGTCCAATTTTTTTATTTGGACTCATTTAAACAAACTCAATATGTGTTTTGAATGTAACATTAGGATTGAGGGTTGGGGAAGAGGATGGGTACAAAGAGAAACAATTTTTAAATATACTCTTTATCTACTCAGTAACTAAATATGTTTTTCATGTTTAATAGGCCTATAAATAATATACCACTTGATACAGTAACACATTTGCGATTTAATACTTTGTTAAAACTCTCACTGTCATAATCGATTGAAATAATAAAGTAAATGTAACGATACACCACTACGACGTTTATATATTTGCTAATTATTAATTAATACAAACCTTGAGAAGCAACTGTCCGTAATAAAGTTTATTTATTTGTATATTATGTGTTTATAATCTTACAGTAGGGCCTACCCACACTCACAGTAATAAAGTCTATTTATATATTTGTTTATATTATTATATCTTACAGTACCAACACTCATAGTAGTGGCGACCAAAAGTGGTTAATACCTATTTACAGTATTGTATAGCATTGCAATACAATTTATGTTTACTCTCCAAGGGCCCATAAATTTACCTACTTGTGTTAAACCATGGAGGTAAGCCTATCTATGGTTAAACCAAATAATAGATTTGTATAAACGTATATTAAATCTAGCAAAATAGTATTTTTTTAAGAAAATCGGTCTGTCTTCAACACTATGATGCTGTACTCGAGCTGTTTTCAGCTATTAACAACAATTATCGTAGGAGGAGATAGGAAAATGCGAAGCATTCTCGTATAATTGTGAGCGGGTATTTTTCAGGATAGACATCCATTAGACAGTGTATACTACGATCGGAAAACACCCCTATTTGGGGCAAATCGTTGAACCTAAATTCGTTTTAATTGTCAATAACAATTATCTAACTCAATTTAATTAGTAAACAGGGTTACATCAGGTAGTTAAAATCAGTACCAAGATTCTAACCAACTTTATATACCATCGAAGTAACGCGCTATTTACCAAATTTTGCCCTTATGTAAATTTATATATAGATAATAATTATAATAATTTATGCCTAAAGATTATTGTTATTTTTACTTTTTTATCATTTTATTCTTTGTTACTTATTACTATTTATACTATATATATTCAGTCTGCAGACAGTACTGTTTTGATCTTACTGGATCTCATCAGTGCAGCTCAGGTTTCGAAATGATATGTACCGCAGAACTTGCACAATATATAGGCTGCGTCAGGTATATGGGACATAGTACACTGATTATGAACACAAAGCGCGTAAAATGTCAACAAACGTGCTATGCAAAATGCTAAATAATATTCACAACAAAAATGCACCATTTTGAACTGAAGATGATATCTATATGTTATATAGCCTGTACACATCGCTTAGCGTAACTCCAGAGTTTTCATACACTGGTGCGTCAACACTGACCTTTTTATGGTGTGTGCTATGGTGTGTTTTTTTTTATAGGCGATGTAAAAGGGGTGTAAAATATGCCCACAAGACAATCTTTTTTTCCGAATGAAAGACTAAATTATTTTACATTGCACAATTTTGTTACAACATTAACAATAAACAACTAGACAATTTTCTTTCACAAATATTAAGGAAGACAATTATATATATATATACTTACATATAATTTGTTTTTTATTCATTTTTTATTATTTCACCATGCAAACCTTCAAACAATATATAATTTATTTATTTTTGTGATTGTATTTACAATTGTTAATTTATTCTGCACTGTCTATACTAATGTATATATGTTTGTAGGTTCGTAAACTTAACCCTGTCTACACTATTAAACTTTTGTTTTAAGCAAACTCCAAGCTTTTTAAGAAAAGACCTGTTGACAAACTTAGGCAAACTGGAGAAGTCTGCACTAGCAAACTTTGCCAACAAATATTCAGAGATATAGCTAAACCTTCTATTAAGTAAAGGCTATTTTGTTTAAATCAATATCATTTATACTGAGTAAATGTATACACTAAACTACTGTATTTTGACAACAAAAGTGTGATGCCCAAATATGGTAGTGATATGACATTATCATGTCCATATATGGGCACATCACATTTTTTGGTCACATAAAGTTTGATAGTGTAGACAGAGCTTAAGATAGATAAGAGATGAACCTTTTGTTATATAAGTAGTTTTGTAGGATTGTTACATTAATGGGTGATGCTCACCTCTTTACGTGCCACTGAAAGATATTTATGTTCTATTTACATGGGGGTATTCAATGCATCAGTTAGATAACGTACAGTAAAAATAACTAGATGAGTTTTGGGACCTACTGATGAGTATCGGGACTTACGATGAGTATTGGGACTTACTGATGCCCCTTTATGCCTTATGGGGGATTCAACAGAACATTCATTTATACTGATAAACAATCTGGAATAATCATACATATTGATTATGTTGGAATAATCAGGATATAGCTCTACACATTGATTATGCTGGTAGCAGTACAGGTACTACATTGACAAAACTATAAAACAATAATGTAATTTTACAAAAATAAAAAAACCGTACAAGACAATTGACAATTTGTAGTATAAAATGTTATATTAAGTAATATTAATACAATTTTGGTGTAAGCTTTTCATTTTACATGAAAGATTATATTTTATTTTTGGCACCTAGGCTTATAGAGGCAATGTATATACTATTGCTACATAGACATGTGCATGGTAGTTACAAAGCAAGAAGGAGCATGTTTCAACTTTGTCTGAACCTGTTTTCGTTTATTTGTGTAGGTATGTCGTAGACTCAATATTGTTCCTTAATCATAAGTTAGTATATTCTTGAATTCAGGTGTATACTTTACTATAATATAGCGTCCTTAATGTTTGTTTTTGTAACAATCCAATAGTTCTTGTTTTGTCTTTTTAAGATTCATGTGGTTACCCTATTCAATGCTCGGATCCTGTGTATAATTTATTGGTAGTCAAACTGGAGAGTGGATCGTTTAAGTTTCTCAGGTAAAAATTCATCAAATTTCTCATCCATTAATACTGTAAAGTAGCTTTTCCACTGTCCAACTCTGTCCTCTGAAAAAGAGAATAAACAGTTGAATAAGTATAATGTGATTTATGGATTGTATTAGTTCTGAGGGTTCATCATTCCAACACTCCTTCTAATGACCTATGTCTTTGTGCCATTGTATCATAAATTATCATAGGCATAACCATATTTTATCAATGTAGATAATAATATATACTGGCCGGTTCTTGAGAGCATCTCAAGCACCCTGTCTCTCCAGTTACTCACAGACCAATTTACGAGTGTTATGGTAATCAAAATATAGAATCTTTGTTATCCCTTACGACCATTTACACACAACATGGAACGGACAGGTGGTTTCCGCTCTGGATAGATACAGATTCTATGTTTGACAAGCTACGCGGTTTTTCTGCTTACTGTTACTGAACTTCTGTGTAAATTGACCTTAAAAGCCTGGGACCCATTGGCCTTTTCAGCAATGCAGGGCATATACATGATGTTGAATTTATACTATCTGTGGTTTGAGACCTAAGCTTATGTTAATGTATCAGGAACATTGCATTCAATATGTAACATTGTTATCATGGAACAAGATATTGATTTTTGAGAAATATTTAATATAACAACATAACTGCAAGGTCTAGTAGTAAGAGGAACGTGCTATAATTAAAAATGTTAAATCAATTAAATTATTATTTGTAGCCTAAGTAAGGGCCTATCCAATCGTGGATTTTGTTTTAACAAATACTGCCATGATATATTGATAACATTATCACATTTTCCTCCCAGATATTAGGGAGATTTCCAAAGACCTAGTAACTATACGCTACATCATCATAATTTATTATGCGCATACGTGAAAATCGGGACATTCTTCCTCTCGATACAGTACCTTGACCCAGTTTTCAGAGATTCTACAGTAGGTCCAGGTGATCGCCAAGACAACACAAAATTTCCTACGTTTTCCCAAGTAAATGAAAATTTGATAATACAGCAGAACCCACATTTAGGGGACCTTCAGGACTAAAGAAAATGTCCCATATAGGGATTAGCCGTAGTAAAACATATCTCTTAGTTTCACAGGAAAGTGTTCCCTAATAATAATAATAGGGGTGTTCCAAAGGAGGGGGTCTACTAGACATAATATGTTGTTTTAAGCTTCAAATATATTCTGTATTGTATACTGAAATATTTAATTAAAAATCTTTTGATATAAAATAATTTATTTTGTTTTTCAAATGTAAGCGTAACTCATATCATCAAATTGCACAAAGAATGATTAATAGAATCTTTGAGTTGAAATACAAGCTAGTTTGCTTGAAATCTTATAAAGCTTCATAAATGAAAAATCAATATCATGTTGATGAGTCAGGAAATTGGCCTGCATTTTAACCAAGAGAAAATTGTGACAATGAGTAGCTTGTTAAATTAATAAACACTATCAATTGTCGTGGTCTAGAAGGTACCTGCGCGCACAATTACTGTGCATATTTACTAAGATAAAAAAAACACTCCAAATGCCCCTTTTTGCCATCCACATACCTTGGCCATTTAAGCCATTAAAATATTTCTACCGTATTGTATCTATTATACAGTAGCTATATATTGATACTACTGTAAATATGGAGTGCTGTCAATGCATTATATTTAACAACAAATATAATGCATTGACAGCACTCCATATTTACAGTAGCTTTACAGTAGAACACTTTTAATAGAACACCTTCTGAACCAAACAAAGTGTCCTCTTAATATGGGTGTCCCTTGACTAGAGGTTGGTCATAGAGCTCAAACATATTATTTATTATTTTTATTTATATTATTATTTTTATTATTTTTTATTACACCTTATTTATAGAGGGTGACCCTAATCAGCATATGCTGACAATCAAGGTGAGTGACAGTGGCTGTGTGTATACTAGTACACCGGGGTAACCCCCTACTTGTCTCGAAAGATATACTAGGTTCTTTAAAGTGCACATGAGCCAGATGTGTATTGATTGATTGAAATAGTATATATTTATACTGGGTAACCTCTTCAGTCAAAGACTGGTCTCCCAGAGGGCCCAGTTGGTGATCAGTGGCTGTGATGTACTAATACACCGGGGTAACCGGCTCGTCTCGAAATATGTACTAGGTTCTTTAAAGTGCACACGAGCTAGTTGTGTACACTGGATCTACGGTTTATAGTCCTTATCCGAGAAGACTCGTTCTACCACCAGAACCATGGAGTGAGTGAGCCTTGAACCCCTGCCGATGTTATTTACACTGGACCTGTGGTTTTTTTAGAAGACTTGTTCTACCACCAGAAACATAGATCAAGTGAGGCTTGAACCCTTGCCGATGTTAATATGGCAAGGTATTACGGTTCCACTGTCTTAACCTCTTGGCCACTTACTGCTCCCAATAGTGGTGTACCCTGAATAGGGATATACTATGAAAAGGGGTGTACTGTGAATAGAGGTGTACTATTAATAGAGGTGTACTATGAATAGAGGTGTACTATAAATAGAGGTGTACTATGAATAGAGGTGTGCCCTAATATGGGCGTTCCTTGAATAGGGGTGAACTATGAATAGGTATGTCCCCTGAATAGGGGTGTCCTCCAAATAGCGGTGCACCCTGAATAGGATTGTCCCCTGAACACATTCTACTGTATAACCATGGTACTGTAGTAATATCTCTGCTTAAGTTTTGTGTCATTTTTTTGTACCAAGAAATTTAATTTAAAAATACATTTTAATATTATTAACAAAATAAATCAAACCTTTTTTATTATATTGAGTTTGTGATATCCAGTAGTTTTCCAGATTTGTTACATCTTCAACAGTCAATTCCCTTTCCAGGAATTTACCTAAATTTCTTATGAAAGCTGCAAAATTCTTTTGTAAAATGAAAAACAAAATTTATATTTTTAATTTGTGTTGCATATACTGTATAAACACATCAATACCCATATTGGTTACTACAAGTATATAGATTAATATTTGACTAATAATAATATTTATATATGGTTACTTTAAATGAGAGGTTTGACCCATAGAAAATGTTTACAAAATTAAATACTGTTTCACAATTGCAATATTACATAAAATATAAATTAAAATTCTACAGAAAGAAATTCATGTTTCCATCCCGTAGCTTTAATTAAAAAATGATTTACAATTATAGTACTGTATACAAAATAGAGACAATTATAACTTGATATAAATATGTATGTAAATGGTGTTTAAATTTGTTTGGGTATTTAATACAAAAAATTAAAAGCTATTAGTCAAGATGGGTCAAGATGAGCAAATACCCACTTCTAATCTTGATCCTAATAATGGTTTTATTTATTATCTTTGTATATTATTACTGTATGTACCATCATTATTACCATTATTGAATAAATATTAAACTTGATAGTCAAATACAGAATAAATAGGTAAAAGAGATTTCCATGGTTCGAAAGTTAATAAAATAATTGTCCCTTTTCAATTCATTAAAACAAATATTTCTTTTGGAGGATATATTTTCAATTGTTTCTATTGAATTAGATTTACAAATGGTACAAAGATTCTAACCATGACCCCAATCTGCTTCCTAAATCTAAATTAAGCTAAATAATACCTTCGGTATGGCAACTAGACAAAGTCTACTTTACAATCAATAATTTATATATATATAAATATATATATTGAATTGATGAAAGGCTAGTGTTGCCCAAAAGCTCTGCTAACTTTTCTGGCTGTTTTACTTTATCGTTTTGATTTTGCTTTTCAGCCACTGATATCCACAGCATTGTTATTTTTCAGTATTTTGCATTTGGATTTATATATATATTTATATAAACACAACAGGCAAAGAACATTAATTCCAAACCGCCCGGTGATATACTGAAATTTAATTAATTAATTTGAAACGATAAGATGAGGAAATCTGTGAGAATGAGAAAAGTTGCCCAACCGAGACTTGAAGCTGGACCTCCTGCTTAATATGCAGCTGTCCTAACCATTAGACCATTTGGGCTTTCATGGTATTGTTCAAACTCGATTGGATAGCGACTCTTTAACATTCTCGGCGTGGTACGGCAGAACAGCACTAGTCTCTCAATTGTACGCACGCGCACCAGAGATCAAATTGATACGCCCTCAGTTGTACATAATTATCTTAATTCCATATAGAGTAGAACCCCTATTAGGGCGAAAGATCTGACCCAATAATAATGGTGTCCCCTGAATAGGAGTTGGCCATAGTGTGTGCATTGTGCATGTCCCCTGAATAGGGCTGTCTCAAAGGAGTACACTGTATCTATACCATTTTGCATTGTTATTTAGCCTCCAATGTGGAAGCCTGGTATAAAACATTTACTTACTTTTTTCATGTCCTCATATTTCACAATACACAAGTTTTCTTCCTCTTTGTGGTTCCACCAGTCCAAAACATGATCAAAATATGATCCGTACCCGACTGAAATTAATAAAAAATATATGAAGAATTAAATAGAAAAGACGTTTTTAATTAATTTCGATGTCTCTTTCAAAATATGATCCATACCCAACATGATTATGAAATCAATAAAAAATAAATACGAAGAATTAAATAGTTTTAACTAATTTCATTGTCTTTTTCTTGCTTTGTTGAAGGAGCAGTACTGTGTAATAAAAAATTAAAACTGGATCAGATTTGAACACAGGCCAACCATAGGATTTGAAAGGCTAGTATGTCAAGCACCACTTACTATAAAAATGGTATAAAAATTACTCTCAATTTTAAATGACAGAGAAAACTTTTCTCTCATTGTTTGTAATAATTTCTACTACTATGTTATTCAAACATTGCATCTATTGGTTTTCAAAGTTCAATAACTTGACACAATATCAATCAATTCTTAAATTATTTACTGATCTAACATTAAATCAGTTGATTAAACCACAAACCAATCAGAAAATATTCCTTATTGCTTGCTCTCATCATCTATCTAAACCTATTACCATCAGCATTCAATGACTTAACATACGTCTTTGCCATTGATATCTTAATCTTATTTCTGCATGCATCTAATACCGTTCTTACAGCTGGCTAAATTTCTTCTATAAGTTGCCTAATCTGGTACTGCCATTATCTCTAGAAATTGAATATGCCAACTAACTAACTATGTGAACTAATATCAATGGACTGTAACATCGTGGGGTTAATTTTTGTATGGCATAGGTACGGGGTTTGAATCCTTGCTCTGGAATATTACAAAACAGTGCCACTACAAGACTCATAACAAAAGGGTAGTTTAGAATAGTGATTTCCACTATACAACCTTGATCTCTTTTGCTTCACTAATATTCATTAGGAAGAATTAATTAAATTCAATCAGCTAGATTAGACAAGCTCCAGTTGCATGCAGATCTGGATCTCTGTTGTATGGTATGAAAGGTTATTTTTAATACAATACAATATACACAGATAAAATTGACCACATACTTCTATTGAATATTCAAATTCTTAAGGTATGTTCAGATCTATGAAGTTCACTAATATTCATTAGGAAGAATTAATTAAGTTCAATCAGCTAGATTAGACAAGCTCCAGATGCGTGCGGATCTCTGTTGTATGGTATGAAAGTTTATTTTTAATACAATACAATATACACAGATAAAACTTGACCACATGTTCCACACTGTTACTTCTATTCATATTCTTAGGGTATGTTCAGATCTATGGAGTTATGCTTTCGTATTGCAATGCAATTATAATTAGCGTCATAACAGAAAAGTGTTCAGATTTGCCTAAGGCTTTCGTTTCAAACTGAAGTGTCACGATTTGGGCGAACATATGGTATGCAGGAGTAAATTGGATTGGTTAGAGGACAAAATCGTTGATGCATGACTTTCGTATCGTATGCGGCGTTCACTAATCTTGTACCTTGAGCTGTCGTAACGAACGAAAGAGTAGTGTGGTACGAGGTTGCTTCCACTAATCTTTTCCTGGTTCAGACCTGAGTTGTACACCGCGTACAATACGAAAGCATGACTTTGTAGGTCCGAACAGGCCCTTAGTCCTCATGAATGATAAAGTACAGTAACAAATCAAGATTTTTGGTGAAAAGAAAGATATTTAGATAACCTTTATATAGAAACTTGCATGCATTTTCTTAAAAATCAATAATACCATGGATAAATAATTTATCCATGATAGTACTTAAAAGAACTCATATTCTAACAAAATTAATTTATGCAATTGTGTAAAAAAACTTGTAAATAATAGTGTACACAATGAAACAATACTCTTTCATTGAATTGCTACTAAACTTGATACCATATTGAGAATAATAGTTTGAAAACTTACGTTTATGATTGAAGAACCGGTAGAAAAATTGTGACAGCGTGCATTTGTAATTTACAATTTTCACCATGCGATGAAAGTCGTAAAATGAACACATCACATCTTTTGGATTTCGACACATGTATATAACCTGGAGTACAACCAATATAAATTGTTAATATAATAATAATAATTAAAAAATGTATACTTATCCATTACATATGAGTTTATTACAGTTTAAATATTTTAGAAAAAGATACATTGGAAAATACAAAAGTAAATATTTTTCCTGATGCTAAAACAAGTAAAACAATATAAAAAACAGGTAAAAACAGGAAAAAAGTAACAAATTTAGGTATTGCTTAAGGCGACATTTTTGCATGACAATTACAAACCAATTGTAAATCCTAGAGTCTGTATAAGCGCAGTCTTTTAGATAGAATATTTCTTGTTGTGCGAATTTGAAATAAATCAACGCAAGCATTACACACAAGACTTCACACTTTGAGTTAAACTCCCAACTGTCATAAATTATAAATTAACAGGTTTTTTCCCCTCATTTGTGTCACCATAAAGCTTTAGTCATCAGAATCTTAAGTGTCATTTCTAGAGGTCTTTGCCCATCAATGGATGACTTACAGATATGAATGCTGGAGAATACATGCTAATGTAACGTGTGATGTGGGCCATAATTTTCCTTCTCACTTACTTTCGTAATTATAAAAATATTACTCATATTATATTATAATATTATCATATCTACGAAACCCCACCCCCACCTCCACTATTTGAATATACTGGGTCCGTCAGGAAATCATACGTTCCTATCCAAAGTATTAATTAAAAGTATTTATTAATCAAAGTATTATTTCCTCATCTTTATCGTTTCAAATTAATTAATATTGTATTGTAACCTATTTGGCCACTAGATAGAAGTTAAAAACAATCAATTTTTCAATGTGAACATTTACTCAATGCTCTAGAAGATTCTTCAGGTCTTTGACCATTACAATGCAACTAATAAAAATGACTGATGTGCTATGCAAATACAACTCATTTAATTGTGTTATTTGCCAAGATAATGTAAATCAGTGCTATATTGAGTCTTTACAAATAATAAGTAGCATCTTATAATCAATAAATTAAACTAAAATGATAATATGCAACAAACAATTATATTCATAATAGATTTAATCTGCAGTAGCATAATATAAATGAAATATGATTAATTGTTAAATTAATTTCTAAAACAATAATTATATGCAATTATAAAAATAATTGTTATAGTTATAATATAATTATTAGGCATATATTTATTCATACAATAATTCAATCATACAAATTTGTGTACAATAACAATTGAACCCTTATTAAGAGGACACCTTCTGGACTAAAAAAGTGTCCTTTAATGGAGAGTATAGGTTGATTGTATTTCCCCTTTTTCATGTAATGGGACTGTCAAATATGACTTGAACATTTGATTATTCTATACTTAGATTTTTGTCAAATAATTTTTAACCAAACTGTAGTTTGTTATTTATTTTATTTATTGTTTTAAAGTAGACTATCTCACCTTACAGTGGGCTTCTCTTACTGCTTTGGGAAGCATACAGAAAGGAAGATGCGTTTTGATGATTCTTGGTGATGGCAGGTTGTTTATCGACTCTAAGCCAGGATGAGGGTACTCGAGGAATTGCACTCCATTTTCAACCGAGTCTGGGCTTAGTTCACCAGTGCCTACTTCAGCATAGTGCATTATAAGATATATCAAGTCTTCAAGCCAAAGACCTTATAAATAAATTACTGTTATTTAGAAATTCAAAGTTGAGATTAAAGAAAGTACATTAAAACCAAAGATGACACGGATAGAATGAAAAATGGAAAGATTGAAAAAAAGAAAAGAATGAAGAAAGGAAAGATTGAAGAAAGGTCAGAATGAAGAAAGGTAAGATTGAAGAAAGGTAAGATTAAGGAAAGGAAAGATTGAAGAAGGAAAGAATGAAGAAAGGTAAGATTGAAGAAAGGTCAGAATGAAGAAAGGTAAGATTAAGGAAAGGAAAGATTGAAGAAGGAAAGAATGAAGAAAGAAAAAAATGAAGCAAGTAAAGAACGAAGGAAGGATAGATCGAAGGAAGGATAGAATGAAGAAAGGAATGAATGAAGAAATGAATAGATGAAAAAGGAAAGAAGGAAGAAAGGAAAGAATGAGGAAAGGAAAGAATAAGGAAAGGAAAGAAATAATGAAGGAAGAAAAGAATAATGAAGAGAGGAAAGAAAGGAAAGAATGAGGAAAGGAAAGAATGAAGAAAGGAATGAAATAATGAAGGAAGAACAGAATGAAGAAAAGAAATAATGAAGAGAGGAAAGAATGAGGAAAGGAAAGAATGAAGAAAGGAATGAAATAATGAAGGAAGAAAAGAATAATGAAGAGAGGAAAGAAAGGAAAGAATGAGGAAAGGAAAGAATGAAGAAAGGAATGAAATAATGAAGGAAGAACAGAATGAAGAAAAGAAATAATGAAGAGAGGAAAGATTGAAGAAAGGAAAGAATAAAGAAAGGAAAGATTGAGGAAAGGAAAGAATCAAGAAAGAAAAGATAGAATGAAGAAAAAAAAGAATGAAAAAATAAATCATGATTATGAATATTGTCTAATCATTCAAAAATAGCATTTGATTTACATCACTGTTATTCTTTGACACTAATGGTAATTTTTAATTTTCAGGACATTTAATTTCATAACAATTACTTTTGGTCTTGTCTTGCATCAAGCCCAACACCCAGATTATTAAATGTATAGTATGTATAAATATGCTTTTACATAAAAGAGTTTTCTTATCATAACGTTACATAGGAATGTCTGGAAATTCAAGACAGATAGAAATAAAACAATGCAACACTGTGACCTGACAGATGTTGTGTCGAAATGGTAACCCCTGAATGAAATAATGCGGCGTCTAGTTTTACAGTACACATATCCTACTGTGGGCCTACTGCCTAAAATTAAAACCTCTCTCGCTTACAATTTTGACCTAATACAGCTTTGTATAATTTCTAATTAGGCCTACTGATTACAAATATTAATCAAATGGAATTAAGGAAAAAGGAAATGACATAAGGAAATGTTCTTTTAAAAACATATTTGATTGCAGTTAGTAAGATGGAGTGATCAATATCATAATAATCAATAATAATCAATACCATAATCTCCAAGAGATTAAAGATATTAACATCCTTAGATATTTTTAGCTCAATCGATATTGACATTTAGATGAAGGAAATTACATTATAATTTTGTTATAAATGAATTTAAAAAAAAAACGAAAACAATACTTTTAAATACTGCATGGCCCTATATCCATTTTCTGGTAGCAGTAGTAATATTAAATGTTATGCTGACATCTCATGCTTCTTTGATGTTGCCGGCGTTTTTAAACGAAACCGGCGTTTTTAAATAATAAGCAGGAGCTATATACGTAGTACGTTATAAACACATGAAACATTATTACCTGAGCGTGGATACGATACCACCCAAACGTCGTCCTCTCGCACGTGAAAATTACTGATCTCTTCCATTTTCCCCCGACAAAATGGAGGCAAACGAACGTCTTTAAACACATAATAATGCATTATATTCTCGTCTGAACAGGGACTATTCAAAACGCAACGCGATCCAGCCATTTAATGCATCCGTCGTATTATATTATATTCTTACTCCCGTTCTGCCTCTTGAATATCGGTTATTTTGGTACTAGAGCTTATTGGGGGCGCCGTATAATGTTCTTTCTAGTGTTTTCGTAATATTTTTACTTGAGGTATATTATTCATTATCTACGTATGTAATTTTCTCAGAAATTAAAAAATGCGTAATCAAGTATCTGTTTTACGGTGCACTTTCAACCGTGATCAATTACGTTGAATTTGCGCTTGAGACTATTCCATAATTAATGTGGGGGTTGTGTACGCATTCTTACGTCAAAACGCGATAACGGCAAAAGTTATAAATAAAGAAAATACGTCATAATAGATAATAACTCTTTACTTTTTATTGAACCGTCTTTCAAAATATAATTACTATGCATGTTCCCTAGCCATGTTTTATTGAGTAGTTCTATAAAAGTTAGCGGTTACAGACGCGGAATTTAGGGCATACTTTTGACAGCTAAAATTAAATAGTGAACTACTTTTTGATATCTATTTTTGGAAAGACTAATTGTGTTAAATTATTTAAATATAAAAGCCTAACAAATTTCGGCAATTACGGGTAAAACTACTTTTAAGAAGATCCCTAGGTTCAGTCTACAATCTGCAGTACATTGTGTATCATGGAGGTTTTGTATTACATCATGATTATGTATACATCATGATTATGTATACATTATTGTTTGCTGTTGGCTATAATTGAGACGATCCCCAAAATATTTCATTTATGTTATCGCACTGCGTCTGGTCCACCAGGGAGTGGCCTTGTAGCTCGAGTAGATCGTGTATTTGCAGATAAACAACTGATGTATACACACTGTATAGGCTTATAAATGTATATATTATGCTGGGACGAGTATCGTTTCGAACACGGTAATAAATGACATTTACTAGGTCTGCCCTAGGCTAAAACCTCTTGAATTTCAGTGTATAGGCCTGGTTTAAGTTTTTTACTGCAATCATTCACTTGATGTTTTAACTGTGATGGCCTAGCCTACAGTAGGTCTATATATTTTATCATATGTTCTAATTTAAAAATAACATAGATAACAACATTGTAAAACTACATAACAGAATGGCATGTCCGTTAAAAAAGGGGAAACCTCGGGCTGGTGGCTATATTTTTATAGGCAAGTTAATTATTCATTAGTTATATTTAACTACAATATTGAATATTCAACTGCCTTATTGAATATGAATTAGGTGTGATGTAAGAATTGTTTTATTTTATAGTGAGACCAGAGATTATTTAGAGGGTTAGGGTAAATAATATTTAGAAAGTATGACTATTTTGTAATTCTTTTACAGAAAATACCGGTAATGGATTTCTTATCCGCTTATCTACGTACGTTTGTTTAATATTATTTTAAACCCTCAAAGAATGGTCAGAGTGAATTTTCCGGTGCCCTACAGGGGACCGTATTAAAAATAAATAATCACTTAGTTAAAAGTCTCTAACAAAATCCTACACCTCCCCCCCCCCCCCCACGCCCCTCGCAGATGTTAGTGCTCCCGTTTTAAAAATCCTGGTTCCGTCCCAGATATGAATGATGGAAATCAGGTCGAACCCTTTGCCCGTGTGCAGTCGTCTGTGTCCTTGAACATCTTCTCCACTCGGTGCTTCGGATGAGATTTTGGCCCCTTGTGCACATTTTAAATTTAACTGTTCGTGTGTCTATGCAAAGGCCACTTACTGATCGACCTTCGGATGAGACGTTTAACCCTGTGTGCACAATTCACATTTACTGTTTAGATATTGTTGAAGCCCCTCCAATGTCTATCGTAGTCCTATTTTACAAATTTAAATTAATGTTTAACTTAATTTAATGAACATACCAGTCGCTTTCCTAGGTATTTCCAACTGTCAACCTTTTAGATCAATCGTGCTAAAGGATAACATATCACAGGCCGTAAGAGATGCAATGACAGATATTTACTTACCATTTAATAATACACCTACACATCGCACGTATATATTGACGACTCATTAGTTACTAAATTAAGTCGTCATAGGCCTGTAACTCATGAATCAATTACAAAATTAACGAGTTATAATTAGAATTATACGACGAGTCTTTATTGAAACAATTGAACTTTCACCCTTAATTTGTGTTAATTTAGCTTTAGAATTGGCCATTAATGTCTATTTTGGACTTCATGAATGACGTTCCTTCTTTTACTTATAGCATGCCGACGTTTTTTATTCATAAAATATCGGTGACGTTGTCGATGTTGTAGTATTAATGTGGCATATCACTAAGTAAATTGGATGTGGGAATGAAAGTGAAAACCATGGAGTGACATTGGTCCCCGCATTGGTCATAAAAATCTCTGTCTGCTTTAATGGCGTTCGACCGATACTTTTTGGGATAATTTGTATACAGTCTTTGAACTGTGACTTGTTGTCTCTCTCTGATTTGTTGTTTCTGTTGTACATAACAAAATCATATCGATCATATTTTAAACAGGTCTCTTTTTTTCTCAACCTGTACTGACTGAACTATGTTCTGCTTTTAATAAATCAGTTTGCAAAGTCATGTTTTGCTTTTCGTATCGACGTATTGAATTTGACATTAACTGATGCCACTAATATTAAAATGCAAATCTTCTCTTCTGACACTTTCAGTTTAATCTGGGTAAACACTATTAATTTAAATAATTGATTTATAATGTTTATTACGTTGATTTAAGTTAACAAATCCGCCTCCAGATTCTCTCTTCAAACACACGGTGTACTTCATAACTTTGGATATCTGTTCAGAATCGTCTGTTCTGACGACAACCCGCTGCTTCGTTTTTAAGTATCGTAACAAAACCGCAATATTTAAGATTTTAATTGGAAACGAGTATCTGGCATATTCTCTGTTTGTTCAGTCTTCGGCATGAATTAAACAAAGATATGACAGAAGCAGATAAGTGCTTTTACACACATTACACCTACTCATTGAGTCTGACTTTTCTCTATATTAAACTTGTTATTATGTGTGTATAGTGTGACGTTTGTTTTGTCGAACGCTATATATTAGACAAAAACGCGGAATGGGTTGATTAATTCGCGTACTGTAACTTCACACACGAGAAATACAATTTAAGAAGTTTTTCAGATATACCAGATATTCAGGTAACCTTTTTTCTCTAGTATAGTTGGGTAATCTTAGGTGTACATCTAACATCCTTAGAGATGTTTAGCGCAGCTAGATAAGCTAGTGACCAACTCTTCTAATGCCACTGGAAATATAGAAAGAGGTACAAATCTGTTATACTATTTTATTCTCACCTGCCGTAATATGTATTTTTTTTTTATAAAAATAAATTTTAGAAAGTGTGTAATAATGGAAGGAACTACTTTGATGTACATCTGCATTTGCGCCTCATTCCTTTGTCAGAGCGTTTCAGCATACGAGAATAAACATCTTAAACGTACAGGTTGGAGACATATCTAAATTGCAGTAGGCCCGCCCATAGTTATACCACGGATGATGGTTATAAAGTATAGTTATCTGTCGTAGTAGGCCTAATAGTATAGGCCTCATAGTATAGGCCTGTAGCAGCCTAACTGTCCATCATACAACATAATGTTTGTAACATAATAGTTTTAAATACTGTGTTTAGGAGCCCAATTCATTTTTATAAACCTAAATTGTATGCTTTCGACAGGTAGGCCTATACAACAACTACACCCACTATATATATGTTGCACACGTGTCTGTAATACAGTTTATGCAATTTTTGAAAATCATTTATTTTCCACGTCATTAATTATTTTCTATACAGTATATTTGAATTTTATTTTATTTTAACGATTTATTTAATCAGAATGCTTGTTTATTGATTATATTGTTTATTATATAATGTGTACTACAGTAAGTAGTATACTTAATAATATCATGCTTTAATTTCAAGGATTTCGATTCAGAAGTCAGGACAATGAAATACACGAATCTCCTGTCAGAAGATCAGGTATGTCTCCAACAAACGCCGAAATCTACGAGCTCTTCTCATTGTACGATACATCAGGAGATGGAGTTATCAGGTAAGGTACAGCCAAGGGAATTGGGAGGTATGGGGTGCAGTTGATGTTTACAGGGGATCCAGTTTTAAAGTGACTTTTATCTTTCCAGACAAAATAAGAATATTGATATACAAAGTTCTATTCTATTGTATTCTCTAATAGGCTAAAAAGGCCAATCGTTGGGAGAAAATTAAACATATTTAAAGTTCTCTCGACGACCTAAAATCTACGCCCGACGCTATCTCAAGACGACTTGTCTTGTCCGACGAGTCAGACGATTGTATGAGTTGGCCTTAACTGTAACGAACACCCAGTCGGTTAACTGAACGAACATCTAGTCTTTTTTATTTATTTCATTTCAAAAGATTTCTATAGAAAATAATACTTTAATAATTCAAAGATAAAAAATATAAAAATTTGAAGAAAAAAAACAAACTATCGCATGAATTAAATTAATTATATCGGTAATCTTTTGTTCTAGTCTAGTCTGCTAACTGTAACGAACAACTAGTCGGTCCGTTACGTCTATGTCATATACGTAGTTAAATGTAAATACATTTCCGAAATTGACAAATATTACTAATAATGTCCATCTTTTAATTCGTCATTGAAACATTCTGTTATTTTTTATGTTATTCGTACCACGGTGTTCGTGACAATAAGAAGTACAAAAAATCTATTGTTATACAGTGTTTTTTATGTTTTCAATTTTCATACAGTCGCTCTGAACTGAGTTCCACAATTCAGCGCCTGTTTGGCCATTCGTTTACCGACGAAGCTTTGCAGATTTTTAACGGATATGATACAGATAATAATTCGTATGTTGATTATCGAGGTAAGGACATATTATTTTAAATCAAGTTTGATAACTTAATAGATTTGGTATACCACCGACGGAAGTTTATTTTAAATTCAGTCACACGATGTGAGTGGGCGCACTGAGGTCTTACACGAATTTACCAATATATTACCCTTTCTTATTAAATACGACATCAACTTGTATTACTTGCATCTGCTGGATCCGGAGTCGAGGCTAGGCTATGCCTATAAGCCCCTCTTGACAATGACATCATATCTCGAATATGGCGCAAATTTTAAAGGGTGGTTGGTCTATGTCTGTTCGAGACTTGACTTGAATTGATTAGTTGATCTTGAAGATATTCTCTCATCCTTCGAATCCAATACAATTCTTGTCGGTGTTTTTATGGATCTATCAAAAGCCTTTGACTTAATGAATCATGACATTTTGATAAAAAAATGATTCATCATTACGGTATTAGAGGTACTTACTATTATTACTATATGTAAATGATATAAGTTATGTCAGTAATATAGCTAAGGTAATCGCCTACGCTGATGATATCACTGTCTATTATTCAAATACATATATCACAAACTTGACCTATACATTGAATCCTGAACTCTCTAAATTCAATGAATAGTTAAAAACAAACAAACTTGTCCTAAATGTAAATAAAATTAATGATGTAATTATGTTATTTTCCTAACACAAAGAATTGTCATACCGAGACAAAATATTCCCATAGAAATTAATGGTACAAACCTAAAGAGATTAGAACATATTACTTTCTTATTGTTACAAACGAATATTTAAGCTGGAAACCCCACATCAAATATATATGTAATAAGGTTTCTAAGGCCATTGGTATCGTCTGCAAAGTTAAAAATATATTTCCTGTACATATTAATACATCTATATAATGCTCTTATCTTGCCACAGCTTCAATATGGAAACATTGTATGGGGAAATGAATATCCAACACTTACTGAAAAACTACCCAAGTTACCAAAATTAATAGTTAGAATAAAAACGAACTCAGAGACAGATACTAGATCACGTCCCTTATTTAAACAATTTAACCTACTCAAAATCTAAACAGTTTTTCATGTTTAAATTTCATCTTCGACATTTACCCCCTCACTTGTATGAAATCCTTGATTAAAGTAAAAAAAAGTGAACGCGCAAAAACCCTTAGAAATTCAACGAAAATGTGCTTACCATTCTCCAGACTTGCAATAAGTCATAGATCCATATTCAATCTCGGACCAAATAATTGGAACGCGCTCTATAAAACCAATATATTAAAATACCTATAGTCTGTTTAAAAAGAAACTAAAGAAATGATATTGAGTACATCTAAAACAGAGGAGAAAATAAACAAAAACATTAAGCCTATTATATGCCTCATGATCGGTATAGTGCTTTCGGGTGACAAACAGATTTTGTTTGTCCTTTTATACCTCACCTGTGGTGGTCACTTTGATTGGTGGTCACGCTTATGTGCGTCACTATTAAAGAGGGTAAATTTTTTTCCGTATCCCCAAAGCTGGGGAGTGCCCCACCGGAGGTGCTGACCGGTCGCCCGCGACCAATGTTTTTACTTTTTTGTACGTAATTTGTGTTGAATGTTGTATACATTTAGATGCATTTAAATAATGTTTACCAAATTGACAAAGCACTCGCTTCTTTTGGTATACTATTAAATATTGTAAATGTAGCCTAATTGTGAATTGTGAATAAATGTGTGTAATTATATACTACATCCTCCGGTTATGAATTTCCTAGTATGATTGCTTTTCGACCAAATGAGTCTCTCATCCAATTTGGGCGTGAAAACTTAAATTTTAATTTGCGATTATTTTAATCATTTTTTGCAGAGTTCGCAACGATGATGCGGAATGAGAACAAGAAATAGACAGTTATTCGATTTATAACAATGTTTTTAAAAAGCACATCGAAACAATATGAATCCAATCATTTTAATTCATCTCCAATATGGGCCATCAATGCTCAGAGTATATTTCTATGGCGTAATGATGTATTTGTTGTGATTAATGATGTAATCTACAATGAAGAAGTTGAATTGATGTAATGCAGGTCTGTCTATATTGTACTTTTCGAATTGACTATAATAATAATCATCAATAATTCATGTTTTTAGATATAAGTACAGTATATTTATTTGTCTGTGTTGAAATGACACATTAAATATTTAACTTGACTTACTGTTGTTTTTTGTATTTTTTTTGTACTATGTTGGCCTACCGTGCAATTTATTATGGCACGCCAGGACGGACATAAATATGTTGCACGCTTGTGTCAGGTTATATCGGTAACTTCCGGTTGTGTTTTACACATCGCGCACATGACGAGCTTTTGTACATCACGCGCGGCGAGTTTTTACACATCGCGCATGTCGTGTTTTTACACATCGCACATGTTGAGTATTTACACATCGCACATTTCGAGTAAATTCTCGACATGAGCGATGTGTAAATTCGACATGAGCGATGTGTAAACTCGACACGCGGTGTCAATTTGGCATAGTTATGTCCGTCTTGACATGGCATACGATATCACCTCACACAAATTACGTACATAGATTAAAAGACACATGCAGTAGAAGATGGTGAGTAAAAAAAAGAAGGGGAAAATAGTTTCGAACCCTTGCCGAGGGCTACAACATGACGTTGCGAATGCAAGGCAGCCATCCGACCGGTTTGCGATGCAGCGATATCATAACACATTATAGTCTTTTATCAAAAGCCATAGGGGCGCTATATAAGCGTAGATATAGCCAGTATAAAAAACCCTACTGACACTTTTCAACCATCGTTCAAAGAACCAGAGACGTGGTTTTCGCCAACCACAAGCGCTGTCAGTCACACCTCCACTACGCCATATTATGATTGCGGTTGAAAGAAATTATATTTTTGTTGGTGCTATATTTTATTGTACTATAGAAATGTCTTTATTCATCGCCCCTACATTTCATTTCCGATCCAGAGTTTTTCGGAACTAGGGATAGTGTTGCGTCTGGCCGAATGAAAGGGGCTACCTCGGGGGCTACCTGTACATTTATAGATGTTGTGCCGCTGCACAATAATTAAAAGATGAAGGTGTTAGCAAAATGACCAGGTACAATTACTTGTTGAAGGCATGGTGAAGGGATTTCTATCTACTGGTACATGTCTTGAACTGTTTTGATGTTGCACATACTTTTGTGTTATATTCCTGTGCTTGGAGGATAACTGTATATTTGAAGGATTCTGGTGGTGAGAGGATGCATTACCCATACGGGGAATGCATCCTCTCACCTACTGATTTAGATGTTGGAAGTGAATGTTGGGATAGTGTCTGTACTCACTTTGGTCATGTATGTGGCATCGTAGTCTAATAGTGCATCTATCTGTCTGACGGCCTTGTCTTGATGAAAAACATAAATAATAAAACTCGTCCTAAATATTAAAAACCTAACCCTCTAAATAATCTCTCTCAAATTAAAACATTTTTTTTCTAAATTGTCAAGTAGAGAATCGATCCTGCTACCCCCAGGGTCATAGCCTCAATACAAGCCCACTGAGCCTTCCAGCTCGTCGACCCAATTGGGTTTTACTTTGTAAATAATAATGAATGAATAAAACTACATTAAACGTAAGCATTTTAACCGACCAATCAGAACCACCAGTGTCAGAACAGGGTTGACATCTTTTCTTGAACTTAAATTTTTGTTAGGGTGACATTTCCAAGTATCCCAATGCTTCCGAAGACATTCCATTCTTTGTGACGTCGCAGGTTATTTAAATAAAATCATAAAATTTACTTTCAGCGTTTCCAACCCTCTTGAAACCATTCTAAGGTGTTCCATGCGATACAATGTCAAAATGTTGGCTACAACATACATATCGGGGGCATTTTAGGTCATTAGGCCTACCTGATTTCTCACTACGAAAGTATTGAGTGTGTTTCGTAAAAGCTTTAGGGGAGCTGATATAGAAGCAATTAGTATATTTTAATATTAATTAGCAGGTAGGCATCAGTTATACTTTTTAAGATGACAGTTATTCAAATACATGTATGTGTATATGATATCCCGCTTCATGAATCATTTAATCATTGGTGATGCAATATAATTGATGGCATGTCAATATAATCTGTATGTATTGGTATTTAATTTTTAATATATATAAATATATATTTTTCTATATTTGCAATATTTATATACATGTCAATGTTATCTGCATGTATTTGTATTTGTCCAATATATATATTTTTCTATATTTGCAATATTTTATATCGTAAATACAAATTGTAAGTAGTAGTTGTACTAAGGTGACATCGGGTATGAAGCGTCTCACATACGCACAGAGCCAAAATCGCATCTTGGACTTGCACAGTGTATGGACTCATTAAATATATCATTGCACGTTATCATTCTAAATAACTTTCAAACTTTTGCATTCCTCTTTTTTCATTTCATCCTTTTTATCTTGGTGAAAAGGGAGGATACTACATTTTCCTCCTCTGAGTTTATAGCCTCTCTACTCGAACACAAATAAGATCACAAATAAGATAGTTTAACGAGAAAACTTTAATCATGTATTTTACCGCCATTTCTCATTTTTACATTTTAATTAACATCGTATCTAAAATTTTAAATTCAAGCATCTTATTATGTAAATATACCAGTATTTAACTACTTTAAACACTTACTTTTAATTGTCACAAATGTACTTATATGTATTATAATATATTCACCAATGAGAATTTAAATAAACGTGAGATTAACTCACACAAGACACACAAAAATTAATTAGCAGGTGCTACGTTCAACTCTACTACGAACCGGCGAGCAAGCAGCAAGTATTTCTACTACGTTGTATTTCTACTACTTACGTTCAATTGATATCGTACCATATTATACAAGCACACAAAATAGTGATACGGAGCCAACCCAGAAGCAATTTGATTTGTTTTGGACCAGCACCAGGGAATCTCTGCTCACACCATAGTGGGGTAAGTACTATAACTCAACTGCAGCCGTTGACACATTAGATAGGTGCCAACGCGAAATATCCTTGAACGTTTCAAATAATGATTAATATAAAAACAATTTTACAATAGTAGCGTATATTAGCGCACAGTTCTAAAATAGATCCTATGTATTATCATTGTGCGCTAGTACAACCTAAATGGATATGGAGCGCACAGTGCTAAACTAAATCCTATTTATTATCACTCTGCGCGAGTGCAACCAAAATGGATATAGAAGCGCACAGTGCTAAAATGAATCATATTTAGTATTACTGTTTGCGAGTGTAACCAAAATGGGTAGGGTAGCGCACAGTGCTAAACTAAATCCTATTTATTATCACTCTGCGCGAGTGCAACCAAAATGGATATAGAAGCGCACAGTGCTAAAATGAATCATATTTAGTATTACTGTTTGCGAGTGTAACCAAAATGGATATAGTAGCGCACAATGCTAAAATAAATCCTATTTATTATTACTGTTCGCGAGTGCAAGCAAAATGGGAATTGTAGCGCTCAGTGCTAAACTAAATCTTATTTATAATCACTGTGCGCGAGTGTAACCAAAATGGATATGGTAGCGCATAGTGCTAAACTAAATCCTATTTATTATCACTGTTTGCGAGTGTAACCAAAATGGGTATGGTAGCGCACAGTGCTAAAATGAATCCTATTTATTTTAACTGTGCGCGAATGCTACCAAAATGTGTATAGTACCGAACAGTGCTAAACTAAATCCTATTTATTATCACTCTGCGCGATTGCTACCAAAATGGGTATAGTAGCGCACAGTGCTAAAATAATAATAATCTTTATTGTCTTTCTTTCTTGTTTGTTCTTTTTCACATACATAAAATCTAAACTAAAGACAAAAGACAAAAAAAAAGCTTTCGCTTATCGAGTTTTGGCCTTTTAAAATAAATAAAACTTAAACTAGAACGTATATCATTTCTGAGAAAGAAAAATCTGAAGAAAATTAATTACATAAATGAAAATTAATAACTCACTGGGATTATCAATATGAATATGAAATAAGTAATAGAAAAGTATTATACACATTTTTTTGTTTGTTTTTTAAATAGAAAAAAATAGATCCTATGTATTATCATTGTGTGCTAGTTACAACCAAAATGGGTACAGTAGCGCACAGTGCTAAACTAGATCGTATGTATTAGGCCTATCACTATGCGCGAGTGCAACTAAAATGCGTATAGTAGCGCACAGTGCTAAACTAAATCATATTTATTATCACTGTGTTCAAGTACTACCAAAATGTGTATGGTAGCGCTCAGTGCTAAACTACATCCTATTTATTATCACTATGCGCGAGTGCAACCAAAATAGGTATAGTAGCGCACAGTGCTAAAATGAATCATATTTATTATTACTGTTTGCGATTGCAACCAATATGGGTAGGGTAGCGCACAGTGCTAAACTAAATCCTATTTATTATCACTGTGCGCGAATGTAACCAAAATGGGTATGGTAGCGCACAGTGCTAAAATGAATCCTATTTATTTTAACTATGCGCGAATGCTATACCAAAATGGGTATAGTAGCGCACAGTGCTAAAATAGATCCTATGTATTATCATTGTGCACTAGTACAACCAAAATGGGTATGGTAGCGCACAGTGCTAAAATGAATCCTAATTATTATCACTTTTCGCGAGTGCAAATGAAATGGGTAGGGTACCGCACAGGGCTAAATAGATCCTATGTATTATCATTGTGGGCTAGTACAACCAAAATGGATATGATTTCTTTCTTTATTCATCCAAAAAAATACATAAACATAACATTATAATAAAAAATATTAAAATAATTGGATAAAAAGGAAGAAGAGAAAAGGCAACTTCATGCCTATCTAGCTCTACTCTCTGTATAACTAAAAGATTTCAATTTTATTCAAATCAAACAAATCATATTATGATAGAATTTAATTACTAATAAATAATAGTATAATAGTAATAATAATAATAGATGTATATATATATATATATATATAAATCATACTGTAAATTATATATATATATATATACACATACATCATTCCGTTTCAATTGTATTATACATACACATACACACATGTATATATTAATGCTATACATTTACTCATAAATTTTATGATTCCAACAGGAGTTCTATGACTTGGGTTGTAAAATGTTTCCTATATTTAATTTCCAGGACTTGTATTGGTATTTCGTACTATTTGCCTTAGGTTGTTGTATAGATTTCCCTTACATTTTTGTCTAGTTTCATGAGAATGGGTGATAAGTGTTACATATTCGTTTAGATCATGAGGCAATTTATCGTGATACAGATCAAACATGAATAAGGAAATACATAATTTGTGTAACTTAAATACATCTAGCAAATTAAATTGTTTAAATAAAGGTTGAGACTGGGAGGTAAAGTCACTAAAAGAAATTGCTCTCACTGCCATTTTCTGAAGTAAAAAGATAGGTTGTAAATACGATGAATAAGTGCTTGCCCAAATCTCAAGGCCATACATGATATGTGGTTGTATAAATGATTTGTAAATTAATGAAAGAATATTCTGTGGAAGAAAATGTCTCAATTTAAAAATGATTCAAATTTGTCTTTTAATAGTAGTTCTAATTTTCTCTATGTGGTTTTTCCATGTCAAATGTTTATCCATAATTAGGCCAATAAACCTGACTTCAGATACTTCCTTGATGTACTTATTATTTATTTATTTATTTTATTAATTTTAGCAATTAAAACAATACATAGACTTCGAGTGTGCCAAGGAGTGGCAAAAGAGGTCGAAGGACCACTGTCGCCATAAGGCGTGCCACACCAGCACTCAAAGCATACAATAAAACATAAAACAATGTAAATAAGTAATATAAATACTATGATTATATACATTAAAGAGGCATAGTGTTTTTAAAGTGGTCCATTAACATGTTTTTAAATTGTACCCAACTTCCGCAAACAAAGGCGTCTGTAATATTGACCGGTAGTGCATTCCACAGATTATCAATTATAATATTACCTATAGTTGTGACTGTTTTTCTCCTGCCTTGGAATATAATGAAATTTGTTTTGGACGAGTTTATTGTTATCTTATTTGCGTTGCACCACTTTAATACTTTATTTAATTGAGAAGATACTTCATCAAGATTGATATTAGTGTGTTTTCCATCATATGTGTGAAAAAGATTTGAGTCGTCTGCAAATAATCGAAAATTAAAGAATGTTGATGAAGTTGGTAAGTCATTTATAAACAAAAGAAAAAGTGTTGGTCCCAGGACAGAGCCCTGAGGCACACCATGTGTAATACGTTCTTCGGTGGAGTTGCATCCACCATAATTTACAAACTGTTTTCTGTTTGTTAGATAACTTTTAAACCAATCCAGGCAAATTCCTCTTATCCCGTAGTGATGAAGTTTGTTAAGTAAAATATTATGATCAATTGTATCAAATGCCTTTGCCATGTCAATGAAGATTCCAATAGTGACTTTACCTTCATCCACTTTCTTGATAATTGAATTTACTAGATTTACAATTAGAGACAATGTAGTGCTGTAATTTTTCCTAAATCCATATTGGTGATCATAGAGAATATGGTGCTTTTCGAGAAATTCTAATATTCGGACATTAACTAATTTTTCAAATATTTTGGCTAAAATTGGTAGAACAGAAATAGGCCTGTAATTGTTTATAACATCTTTTTCTCCCTTCTTAAAAATAGGATACACCTTTGCTATTTTCAGAGCATCTGGGAAGATCCCATTAATAAATGATAAATTAAATACATGCTCAAGTGGTCTACTAATATGGGAAGCAGTCTTTGACTAGACGCCCAGACATGTAATCATAACCAGATGACTTCTTCAATTTCATAATGTGTAGGCCTAATTGGTTTCAAGAAAAACGAAGGCGTTATGGGATTTTGTAAATAATCAGAAGGTGGTGTCGAGTTTTCATTAATTTTGCTTTTCTTTAATTAGCATGTTTATATTGTTCCATATTTTTCCACTATCGTTTTTACAATTTCTGAACAGTTTACCGTAATATATTTGTTTAGCCTTTCTGATTACACTTTTCTGTATTTCTTATAGCGTGAAAATATCTCTGGATTAAAATTTCTTTTTATACACTTTGAGTACATTTGTTCTTTTTGTTTATGCTTGTCTTGATTGCTTTGTTGGAAAGCCAAGGTTTATCCACATGCTGTTTCTTTGGATTTTGCGTTGTAATTGGGGCATGTTTATCACAAACATTCAGAAATATATCATTACAATGATTATAGGCTGTATGTTGTATCATTGGTATCATACACTTCACGCCAATTACTATAAGTCAGTTCAGAAATAACATTTTCAACTTTATAATTTTTAAAGTTTCTGTTTGTTATAGTTATTGGCTTGTCTTTTATTCTTAGGCCTAATGTAAAATCTTCAAAAACAGCAAAAATAGGAAAATGGTCAGATATGTCTGTATAAATTGTACCGGAATGTATTTTAAATTTATGAATATTTGTATAAATATGATCAATTATTGTACTAGTAGTAAGCGTTTTTCTTGTTGGACTGTTTATAAGTTGAGTCATGCAAATGCAATCCATTATTGAGAAAAAGTTATTATTAAGTGTGTTGTTGTCATTTGCATCCACATTAAAATCCCCTAAGAGAATACAATCCGTTTTATCAATGTTATTTTTCTATAATGTATGAATAAGACTGTCTTGAAATTCTTTAATATTAGTATTTGATTTTCGGTAGATAACGCCTACAAGGATTTCAGAATTATTACTATTTGCAACTTTTAACCACAAGGACTCAGCATGGGTAACATTGGCTTTTACAAGTTTATAATTTAAAGAAGAATGAATGTAGGCACCTTCGCCGCCCCCACGAGAATCCTCTCGACATACAACTTCTAAATTATAATTCTGTAGCCGGTAAAGCTCAGGTTGAGAAATATTCCATACCTCTGAAATACCAATAATATTAAATTTATATTTAATACAGGTTTCATAAAATAAATTGAGATTGTCGTAATTTTTACTTAAGGAGTGAATATTAACGTGTGAAACGGAAAAGGCTTTATCTTGATAATTCATAAAGCTTTGATCAAAGTTATATGCATTTTGAACTGAATGCTTGACATTAAAGATATTAATTTCATTTTCTATGTTGTTCATTTGTTTTGTTAAGAATGAAGAAAAGAAAAAAATAAAAAGAAACAAAAAATTATCGAAAAGTGATGCTAACGGTATAATAATTGTTAGTTTCAATTTCAAAATCGTGCTTAGTGAATATACCTAATAATAATACATTTCTTTTAAAAATTAAATTACAAACAGTTATAAATGGTATTGTAAAATTCCGTGCATATAACCATCGTATATCTATCTTTGGATTTAATAACATAATTATAGATTGTTTAGTTCAGCCAATGTAAGAATGGTTAATTTTACTTCCCTGTCATTTCTGACTACTGTCGCCATCGATTGACCATACGCTCTTTGTGCTTGGGTGCTTCTTGGCTTCAGCAAGTAGATTCCTTCTGTTCCATGTCAGGTCCTCTTGGATTGAAATACCACTTCCTTTCAGCTTTCTACGTGCTGTGATGATTCTTTTCCTGTTCCGATAAGAAGTGAATTTCACGATGATTGGTCGTGGACGATTCGATTTGCCATTTCTTGCGCCTGTCCGATGAGACCTATCAATATCGTGCAGATTAATATCAATTCCAAGTTTACTATTTGCTAAGTTTACCACAATTTCATCAGTATTGTCTTTACTTGTCTCCGGGATTCCGAATAAGCGTAGACAGTTTCTACGAGAATTGTGTTAAAGATCGTCCAGTTGTACGGCCGGTTTTTGTGCTTTGTGCTGTAATTCATCAATGTACGAGATTTCCGAAGCAGTATTGGTTGCAATATCAACCATTTTCCCTTCCAAATAATCAAACCTGGTTTCTATTTTCTCTACAGCTTTGTTCACAGATTTCTCTGGTGGCGCACAGTGCTAAAATGAATCCCAATTATTTTCACTTTTCGCGAGTGCAAATAAAAGGGGTATTGTAACGCAGAGTGTGCTAAACTCAATCTTATTTATAATCACTGTGCGCGAGTGTAACCAAAATGGATATTTTCCCTTCCAAATAATCAAATCTGGTTCTATTTTCTCTACAGCTTTGTTCACAGATTTCTCTGGTGGCGCACAGTGCTAAAATGAATTCTAATTATTATCACTTTTCGCGAGTGCAAATAAAAGGGGTATTGTAGCGCAAAGTGCTAAACTAAATCTTATTTATAATACTGTGCGCGAGTGTAACCAAAATGGATATTTTCCCTTCCAAATAGGCCTAAATCAAATCTGGTTTCTATTTTCTCTACAGCTTTGTTCACAGATTTCTCTGGTGGCGCACAGTGCTAAAATGAATCCCAATTATTATCACTTTTCGCGAGTGCAAATAAAAGGGGTATTGTAGCGCAGAGTGCTAAACTAAATCTTATTTTAATCACTGTGCGCGAGTGTAACCAAAATGGATATGGTAGCGCGTAGTTACCAAAATGGGTATGGTAGCGCAATGTGCTTAACTAGATCCTATGTATTATCACTGTGTGCGAGTGCAAACAACATGGGTATAGTAGCGTACAGTGCTAAAATAGATCATATTTATTATCACTGTGCTCAAGTACTACCATAATTGGCATGGTATGGAAGCGCACAGTTATAAAAAAAAAAGGTATAGGCCTAGGCCTAGGCCTAGTAGGACACAGTGCTAAACTATCGCTGATTTTAATCGTAACCTATTCATTATTATGACTGTACAACCAAAATGGGTGTAGCGCACATACAGTGGTAAACTTATTGCCGATTTTAATCGTAGACTGGGACGCGGCATAAACCAATGGTATGTCAAATATATATTGTATGACCTCTGGGTCTCCGTAGAAAATGTGTTATTACAAAAGAAGTACACACCGAACCGGAAGAGAGATCATCAGCCGCATGAATGCCATGGCGTAGTAGGGGCCTAGCCTAGGCCGCGTGAGAAAACATTGCTTTATATTCTTAATTCTTAAATTGTAATGATGGAAGAAGGGGAAATAGAAGATGGTGAAATTGAAGATGATTCAGGTGATACTACTGTAGTTAAAAACGATGAAATAGATGTCACAAAAAGGGATTCTAGTTCAGGCCTTCTTGGTGGTAAAGCCAAAGTGACTGCCTTCAACGAAGCGGGAAAGGTCTATCGAAGGGACGGTAAATCCGGAGGCCTAGGCCTAAGTAGAGCTGCCACTAGAAAGAGACCGTATCACGGAAGTGGGTTTGCTAAAAGGTCTGAAAAACCTGTTTCTAGGACCGGTAATTATCGTAGTGATAAGCATTACGATAATAATATTAATAATTGTTACAGAAATTATGATAATTCCAAAAATAAAGCTAAAAAAAGACAGCATGAACTTGAAGATGACCATGGTCCTGGATATTGGATGGATGGAAATGGTTCAAAGTTTATTGAGAAAAAATACAATGATAATAGAAAAGATGGTTCAAGAAGAGAAACAAAACCTGAAACAAGTTTTAAGAAATCAAAAAAGACAATAGAAACAAGCCTGTCAAACTTTCGTGAAAGAGTCGCAGAAGGACCATCATCATGTATCCTTTTTTTTTTTTTCCGACAAATGACTTTTGAGATACATTTTTTAAATGTGATGTTTTAATAATATATTATTTATAAGGTTATTAATAGTAGGTCCTACTTTTAAAATAAGAAAAACTTTCTCTTGGTGGAAATGATTTTCTGGTAACCGTTCAACATTAATCATTTTTTACTGGAAATAATAAAGTGTATACATACAAGGTGTCTAGATGCTGTTGGAATCATTTCCCAGCACTCAGGGGAAGAAGTAGTTTACAAGTAATGATTGTGTACTTCAAAACAAAAGTACATCCATATATTTATCCTTGATGAATTAACTATAGATTCGGGGAAGAGTGTACTTCCAAAAGTTGGTATTCATACAAATAAAAAAAAAGATCCCGAAGATTTTGAACAACTTCTGAAGGAGCACCGCATGGTACATGAGGCGATAGAAAGAGAGAAAGAGAAGATAAAACAAACTGAAAAAGAACTTAATGATGGAGAGATTGATTCCCAAAGCCTCTTAAAAAACATAACACAAGAAGAAAATAATTTAAATGCAAGCCAAGCTACTGGTAAACTTGAAATGTCATCCGACGTCCAACCTGCAAAGTGTGTAAGTTAAATAATCCAGATTTCTTCTGTATCGCACATGATTAATAAATGTAAATAAAAAATAGTAGGAGGTATAATGAGCAGACCATTACTAGGGTGTCTCTTAATCATGCATAAATGGTCTTTCACACCTGTTCCGGCACGGTTTCGGTCTGGCGAATTGAACATCAATGTACGTCTATACGCTAATCGATATGCAAGTAGCAGTGTGAAAACGAAACATTGACGTTCAATTGGATTTGCCGGACCGGAACTGTGCCGGAACAGGTGTGAAAGACCCTTTAGTCTTGAACATTACATGGGTTAGTATTTTTAAAGTTTGCAGTGTAAATACACGCAACCCGTGTAATTAACGGATTAATGGATCAGGTGTGAAATGAAAATTTATCTGGACAAGATACAGGTTTGTTCTAAGCTATGCGGTGTAAAAGGGGTACTACATAGTTATACTTGATAAATTGCTACTTTCTCCATTAAGCTCATGAAATTATTTTGTAGCGTGCAAAGGAAAAAGATGAGAATGACGATGATGAGGATATTTTGGAGCTACGATTAGCTGCATTGACATCACTTGCTCAGAAGAATGAGAAAGAAGAGGACAAAAGTAAACCAAAACAAGATTTGTTCCCCAGAAAATCAGAAAGTTTGTCCAATAACTCAACAAAAAAGAGAACAAGTAAATAAAGAAACTATTTAAATTTTAAATCTATTATGGCTGCTTACCTGGGGAAACAATATTGTAAGAGTGTTGCCCTGATTAGGAAACTCAGACAGCATTGTACGACGAAACGTCTTGACTCATCAGTGCTGTCTGAGTGGCGTCTGGTGTAGTTTTTATTTGTCGGAAGAACATGTTTAAATTGACGCTGTCTGAGTTGGCCATAAGGTTTTGAAGTTCAAATCCTTCACACCCTAGTGGGATTTTGTGTTGCTTGTATAAAATGATGCAAAATGACATTCTAAAAGGATTAAACAAAGTTTATGATGAAATTCTTTCAATTAATTCTAGATACACCTCGAAGGTCATCTGCAATATCAAGAAGCAGAAAGGGACGCCATAGCATTCGTCAATCGCGTCTAAGACCACGTTCACGGTCAACTAGTGGTCCAAGAGCACGGACAACAAAAGACATCTTGGAGATTGACGATGAAGAGGAACGAATTAACCAGTTCTTGCTCTACCTGAGAGAAACACCAGAAGCAAGAGATATGACTTGTAGTACTTCAACTGATAAGGTATGGGCAGTCAAAACAAAATTATCAGTTTATTTTTTAACCAATAAAGTGCGCATAATCAGTCATTACCAAACAACCAGTACAGTAGCCCAATCACATCGCAAAAATTTTTCCTTTAGGTCAAAGGTTAAACATCGCATTTATCCCATAATTATCTGATTTGAAAGAGACAATTTTTAATGAATTTTTCTCAAGTTGAATCAGTTAAACCCCGCGTCCACAGGCAGTTTATCAGTTAATTTTTATCGGTTAATTTTTGGCTGCGGAAACACGGCCATGGTCTGTCAAAAAAAAATAACGGTGCCTTTAGAATTCCTCTATTGCGGTTGAGTTTGAATGAAAGGAATGCAATGAAATGTTATTATTGTACCTAAATCAAGGTAGCTTGGACTGTGTGGAATATTTGAAAAGTTTTAATATTAGTATCTGTAATAAAACACACATTTACCAGGAATTAGTAGACCATACAGTAATATACTATTACTGTTTTTAAATATACTTTATAAATATTAGATATATTAAATTATATATAGGAAACCACAGAAGCTGAAAGTTCAGATATGCCTGGTAATGAATCTATTCCAGCAACCATGGGTGTTGATAACTATGAACAAGTTGAAATGGACATCGATGAATTGCAAGGTATGTACACATTTTTTGTAACACCATAGTCACCTGATATGCTTTGAAAATTATTTCTTATTACAGATGCCATATTTTCCATGTTTTTTCTAATACCCTTTTCACATCTGCAAAATGTAACAAGTTGTAACCAGGTTTGCATAGTGTGAATACAATTTGTGGAAAATCTCACAAAAACACACTGATGAAAGACCTGTTCCGAGATGTCCCGAGTTAATGCATGCATGTGTGTATTGCACTGGTATTAAACTAACCAATTATAGTAATTGAATAGCGCGTAACTATGCTTTCTTCAAAGATTTCACAATGCATGACAAACTTTGTTCATTTTATTGCCAGAAGAAACTTGTTGTTGCCGTGATTTTTTAGCAATACAAAGGTGTCACAGATTTGGCTAATAGGGCATATTATGCCCATTTATATTAAAAAGGCAATATATCTAAATTGCCCTAAGTATCATTAGTATTATTATTTATATTTAGAATCGGAAGAGAAGGTCGAAATCCTAACAACTGAAACTGGTACTGATAAACCAATAGAGCTTAGCCAGCCTCCTGTCCCTGGCACACAACCCATTCCTTGTGCTCCTCCACCACTACCACCTCCTCCTCCAATGGAATCGGATCTTCCAAAACCACCGGAACCAGAGGAAGAGGATGATGAGGAGGAAATGGCGCTTCGTCAACTTCTATTGCAAAACTTGAAACAAAAAAAGATGGTTAAGGCAACTGAAGGAACAAAGGTAATTTTGATTTTATAACAGGTTTTTTTCCCCATATTTTTTCAATGTGCATTTAATTTTTAAAAATAAATTTCAATTTATTGTAGGAATCTAAAGCTTCTCAAGGACCGTCACCAGTAGTAACTCCTAGAAGTGAATCACCAAGTTTTCAACGACCTATTAAAAAAAAACCATCTGTTATTAAGGTAAAAATACTTATAATAAATATTCAAAAAATTGTTTACATTGACTTTTCAGCACATTATCAACACATTGCAATTTGATTGATGACAGTGATAACTATAACATGTTTATATTGTTATTCTTCTGTAATAGATACCTGTTCATAAAGAAGTAGTGATAAACTTAAATGATAGTGATAGCAGCGATGATGAAAACACTTCAAGTCGGGCTTCATCTGGCTACACCAATATGCTTGACCAATTCTTAAAAGAGGCTCGTAAAAAAGCTGATGTAAGTACAGGAGAATCTTTTCTTTGGAACACCTCTATTCAGAGGACACCTCTATTCAGAGGACACCCCTATTAAGAGGACACCCCTATTAAGAGTGTATACCTATTCAAAGGACACCCCAATTAGGAGTGTACCCCTATTCAGAGGACACCCCTATTAAGAGTGTACCCCTATTCAGAGGACACGCCTATTCAGAGGGAACTCTTATTCAAAGGGAACCCTTATTCAAATGGCACCCTTATTCAAATGGCACCCCTATTCAGAGGACACTCCTATTCAAAGGGAATCCTTATTTAAATGGCACCCCTATTAAGAGGGCACACCTATTCAGAGGACACTCCTATTCAGAGGGAACTTTTATTCAAAGGGAATCCCTATTCAAATGGCACCCCTATTAAGAGGGCACACCTATTCAGAGGACACTCCTATTCAGAGGGAACTTTTATTCAGAGGGAACTTTTATTCAAAGGGAATCCCTATTCAAATGGCACCCCTATTAAGAGGGCACACCTATTCAGAGGACACTGCTATTCAGAGGGAACTCTTATTCAGAGGGAACTTCTATTCAAAGGTTTCCTTAGTTTTTCAACTGCAGTTAGAAACCATATATATCCTATAAACTATTTATTTATCTCATTCATGATTTAATATTTTATAATACAGGCTAATAAACCAGGTTCGTTTAAAGAGACTATTCCCTCCTTGCAACCAAAAACACCAGAAGCTATGAAACAGCTATCCACCACACAACAAGAAGAGTACAAACGTTTGAAAGAAGAAATTGCAAAACGAGAGAAAACTAGAAAAATTAAAGGTGGTATGAATCAATCACCTGTCCAGTCTGATTTGGATACGCAGAGTCAGGATGAAAATGAAAAGAATATTAAAAGACCGACTGCGGGTTCCGCAACAACTGAAAAAAAATTGGAGAAGAAAGTTGACAGGAAGGAAGATGTCCGTCAAGGATCAAAGAATTTAAAAAATATTAACAAAACTGATTTGGAGAAAAAAGCTTTAGAAGAAAAACGTGCATTAAAGCAAATGAAAATAAAAATTCTGGAGGAGAAACTAGTGAAGTTCAGGTATAATTTAAATTATTATTCTGTTTTATGTTTCATTCTTTCAGCTACCCTGGTCTCAAATTTGATTCAAGATTTTCTCTGACCACACATAATTACACGATTTCAATTTGGCATGATAATTTAAAACTATCATAACAAATCAGTCCTTTTTTTTTAAAGGTTAGCAATTAAAAAAGATGTAAACTTGTTTGAAGAAGCGGATCAAAAACTGGAAAAGAAAAAATCAACATTAAAGTTAGCAATGGCGAAAATAAAGAAATTAACTGAACAACTTGAAACTGTCAGAAAAATTGCAAGTGCAAATGAGAATGGCATAAAAAAAATACACAATGACGTAAGATACTTGTTTACATATATTTCTTTTCACAACAATAATTCCTTGATAAGATAATGTGGAATCTTAATTAAAAATGTTTGGCAGTGTGTGCCTTCATTTCTAACTTATCCACACCAGAGTGAAGAGACAGAGATACTCCTTTTTTGTGGCTGTGTGTGACAGAGGCTGTGTGTGTGTGTATACCGGGTGTAAGTGCCAAATCCAAGCTAGGTATACTGTACTTGTGTTCACTGAAGGGTGTCAAGTGAACAGGTGACCAACCATATGGGTTATGCTAATGAGGGCATAGCTTGCTTGGGCTGTGGCTGGCAGTTGGATAGTTAGGCTTGTTGGGTAAGGACCTAGCAAGCACAAAAGGCTTACTTAGAAGCCTATAGAAGTGGTAGATGTACCAAGGCTTACTTAGAAGCCTATAGAAGTGGTAGATGTACCAAGTCTTACTTAGAAGCCTATAGAAGTGGTAGATGTACCAAGGCTTACTTAGAAGCCTATAGAAGTGGTAGATGTACCAAGGCTTACTTAGAAGCCTAAAGCTGTAGTACAGTAGTATTTGATATAGTGTATAGCTATAGCTGCACATGTTATCCAGGCATATCTTTGTAAATCGGATCAAGTCGGAGAACAATTAAATTCCGCATTAGCAAGAAACTTGTTTGTGCAGTTATACCGGGGTAACCCCTACTCATCTCAAACGGTGTACTAGGTTTTTTTTAGCTAGATGTGTAGACTGGACCTACGGTTTATAGTCCTTATCCGAGAAGATTTGTTCTACTTCCAGAATCATAAATTGAGTAAGCCTCGAACCCTTGCCGATGTTATGGCTAAGTAATTAAGGTTCCACTGTCTTAATTGCTCGGCCACTTACTCGCTCTCATTAAATGAGATGGATTTAACATTTTTTTAAGCTTACAACCTTTTATATATACATACATTGTTATATTAAACTTAAGGGTAGTCAATGCAGAACCAATTCATTAAAAAGTAAATAATCCTAGTAGATACTCAACTTAATATGAGACAAGAGAACCCATTTATCCTTGATTTAAGTGTAAATTGACGTGCTTATTTAATTTGTTATATATATTGAAAATGACATACGTGTTTGATCCAAAAAAATGACTAGGGTAATAATAATGTTCATCGCTTTGAGGTTTTACAACATTAGGCGCTATATAAATCATTATATTATATTATTATATACATTATTATTATTATAGAAAACGCTGTTGCATTCAAGATTATTACAACTTAAGAACAGAGAGTCGCAATTATTGGAGACACTTGCAGGCATTAAAGGTGTACCACTGGACACGATCATTAGCAATTATAGAGCTCTGAATAATTCCAGGATGAATTCGTCTTCGGTAAAGAAAACTTCATCAGGAGTACAAAAAACAAACGAGGTAAGTATTGTTGAAATATTGTTGAAATTGTTTATCATTTTGGATATTTCCTATTAGATGGATGTGTGGGATGAGAAGGGTGGATAGATGTGATAGATGGATAATAAGATGAGATGGATAGATAGGATGAGGGGAACCAGCAAAAAATATATAATTTTCATAACATTCTTGATTTTTGTTTTATAGTCAAATAAGCGGCAGAGACTTAACTCGGAAAAAGAAACAATACTAGCCAAAGAAAAACTGGAACTGATTAAATTGCAAGAACTTGAAAAAATGTATGCAGAAAAAATTGCAAAATACAAAGAATCCCACAAACAACTGGCATTGAAAAAGAGATTGATAGCCTCTCCAGCTGTTTCCAAAGTTCTGAAAGAAGCCAACATAAGTGAGAACATTAGACCTTCAAAACAACTGTATTTGAAGGACAAAATTACTGTTCCGAGTGCTTCTGGAATGAATGGTGAAGAAAACAATGACTTGAAAGTCCCCAGAAGGAGATCTTGGTTGGATGAAGAGAGTTCAACCATGAAACCATCTCTTTCGGCAGAATCTTCACCCAAAGAACCAGTTGTAAAGAACTCGGAAAAAATGGAATTAGACAAATCAGAGATTGCTAGCATTTTTAATACTGAAGAGTTAGAAAAACTAAAGAAATTACAAGAACGTCGGGAAAAGGTGTTGAGGTTCTGTGATTGGACGTCTTCAATTGACGCTAGTGTTTCTAAAAAAGATTCATCTGATTTGTCTAGTGGTATTAAAGTGGATTTAGTATCGCAGCAAAGCTCTGTCAAAGAACTTGTCAGAAATACATCAATAGATACTTATGAAAGCCCTTTAATGCCATGGAATGTATTCAGGTAACACATTAATTACAATACACCCTGTCCTTAGTACACCCATATTTAGAGGATAATTTCCCATGAAACGAACAATGCCAACCCCAATTCAGATAAAACCCAAAGCACACTTTTTAGGGTCCCAAAAATGGTTTACTGTATGTACAGTATTACAAAACAATTTTCATCCACCATCATTGCAAAGGCTACATACCAGGATGATAATGAATAATAAATAGTTTTAAACATACAAAAGACATTACAAACGTTTTCATTCATAGAACTACCTTATATAGAATAACCATTTATACTATCTTTGATAAAAAATAATATTTAATTTTAAAAATCCAATCAAAAAACGTCATGATCAATAACAATAAAAGTACAATATTATTGCTCGAAATTGGACGTGTGAAAATATAAATGGTCGTAAATTAATTATGCTAATTTCTATTGATATCTTGTTACAGGTTAAATCCATTATTCAAGCGATTGGCATCGGAATCACAGGGGAGTTCAACTTTCTGTAACAAAATTAATCCATTTGCCATATTTTGTCGATTTGAACTCAATGGAAAATGCAATGATGATGATTGTAGATGGTAAGTCAACTGATTATAGATTATCAATAAAGTTTTTGTTTAATGTGAATATCTTGACGTGTTGAATAAATATGTTATATTCATAATACCTTTAATTTACCCTATCAAGCCTATAGCCAGGATCTTTACAGGGCAAGTGCGAGTGTAACCAGCTGAACAAAAAAATAAATTGAAAGGCCTACAGTACGTAGTACATGAAAGTAATTTGTCTGCTGGCTAGGTATAGGATTGGACAATAAATTGTGATGAGTTAGGCCTATTTACTAGCACTTTCGCTGATGGTCTTCAGGAAAAAGGAAGGTTCTTTCAAACCTTACAAATATATTTTATAATAAATCTGTAGAATTTGTACTGCTTGTTGTATTGTAACCAGTATTAACTTTTTGTATCTATATATTATGTACTGTATACAGTATTTAATTTTGTAAACATTTTTTATGGGTCGAACTTCTTGTTACAAGATTGTTCCTCCATTTTAAAGGAGAGTAGCCAAGGTATTAACTTTATATATATATATATTCTAACTAATTCAGAACAGTATTTCATTTTGTAAACATTTTGTGTTGGTCGAACCTCTGGTTACGAGAGTGTTCCTCCAATTTAAAAGAGAGTAAAAAAATATTATTGTTTATCGTGTCTTTATAGGCAACATGAACGAGATTTCAAAATGAGCTTTGAGGAAACATTAGCCCATCTTGTTTCCTACAATGTTTCCATCGTTGGCGCAACAGACAAAAGCACATTGCAACAAATTCAGAGAAAGGTCTGGCTGTTTGCCAAAATGAAAGTTCAAGATTTGAAGACAGACTCGGAAGAAGAGAAACAACAAATGATTGAAAAGACCATGAATTTAGTATTTTCAAAGCCTCAGAGGACTTCCCTAAGATTTGAACCAAGACGTTGGAAGGTTACTCAGAGAAACAAGAAGACATTAGAAACTGATGGAGAACTTTTGACAGATGAAGATGTCAAAATTGTATCTGGTATAGTAAAATAATTTGTCTACATTTGTCTTCCTAAAAATAAATAATGTTCTTCAATCAAGGTTGGAAGTGTCACTCTCCTGTCAAATATTTTGTAAATTGATATAAAGTTTGCGGTACACCACATTCTCACTCCTGAGGACGATCAAAGCATGTTGATCGAAACATTGAGAAACTCGACAGTTCTTTTCAGAACTAATATATGTGGTGTACCGCAAACTTTAAATCAACATTTGATTTCGCCATGCAAACCTTCAAACAATATATTTTGTAAATTATTTAAAAGTTTATAGAGTATTGCATTCTGATGTCACAATACTTGTTACATGGCAATAACCCAATTACGAGAACATCTGGTGTATTTTAAGTGACTAACTTATTACGTTTACCAGCTAAAAGTTTTGTAAAATAATTTGGAAGTAATGTTCAGTTGAAAATGACAGCAGAGAATCACTATTGAATCGCCAGCCTGGAAAAAAAGTCATTAAACGCTTGGGATATTGCTGGGTAACAAGGGATGTTATGTGGTATTGTGACGTCAGCACCGTGATACTTCATCATTGCCACTAACAGACTGGTAGAAACAAAAAAATATGAAATGAAAAATTACAAATCATGGTGATGATGTATAATTTTGGACGGAGGTAAAACTACAAGGGAGCCCCTCATTTGGGACACCCCTATTCAGGGGACACCATCAAAAGAATGTGGGAAATATATTATAGCCAACTGCTATTCAAACGACACTCCTATTAAGGGGTCACTTTTTTGGGTCCTGAAGTTTGTACTGTTGTATAAAAAATATCAACATTGGTGGACCTACAAATAAAAAAAATAAACATTCCCAAATAAAATTGTTTAGAACTCTACACAACGGAACCTTAAAGGTGGTACAAAAATGCTAACTTCTGCAATGATCATAGTGCTTAATAATAAACGATCATGTTTGTTATTTTTCTTGTAGAAACGAAACCTATAAGCCTTGTTGACCCAGATTTTATTGAAGACGATGATTTGCGCTATTTTCAATCGGATGTTGGTACAGGTCACCTTGAAAATTCCGTCCTACAAAAACCAGATGATATTCAATTATGGTTGAAACTTGCCTACAAGCAGTTGAGCAAACCAGGGTAAGACTAATTAAAGTAATTACTTAATTAGAAACTTAGCTCGATTAAAGATATATTATCCCCCTGGAAAAATCAAATTTTGTTGAATATGCCATTTGATTTTTCATAATAATAATTGACTAAAAATTGCATTGAAAAAAAAATTATTTACCTAAAAAACTGTAATTAGAAAGCAAAAAATAGTTTAAATTTAACAATTTGTTTTGTCTGTTTATAAGTGAAAAAATTGGTTTTTTTGTGGAAGTGATTTAACTTCATTAAAATTACAAAAAATGGCCTATTCAAAATCTGATTTTAATAATTTTCATTTAAAATGTTTTTGGAGGGCAATACATCTTTAAACAATCCAAGGAAATAGGCACTTAAATTTTTAAATTGAGAACCTGAGGGATCTAAAAAAGAATCAAGTTCATTACCATATACTTTTAGGCTGTTAAAAACATATAAAGAATACAGTGTAATAAACCAATTAATTTGTTTCCAGAAATAGTAATTTGGACAAGGCATTACATGCCCTTTCACGTGGCTTGGATAATAACAAAAATGACCCAGATTTATGGCTTCATTATCTGACATTGTACAACAAACGATCCGACAACCATGACGATGTGATGGAGATGTGTAACCATGGTATTCAGTACACAAATGACTACAAAGTTTGGCATAAGGTAACAACTATCTATCACTAATGCTTGCTTCCCATTAGAGCCTCAACACAAGGACGTAAACCCAACGTAAGTGAGTTGACCAATCACAAGCGATAGATTATATGAACTATCGCTTGTCATTGCTCAACACGTTTCCTTTGCGTTTACGTCCTTGCGTTGCGGCCTAGTGGGAACCAAGCTTTAGTAGTTTTCTCGGTATACATAAATGCTAATGGTAAAAGCTACGTTATGTTTAGTATGTTATTATTTATTTAGTTTTTAGTTGTCTGAGCCATGTGAATGATCAGCTTATCACCTGATTCTTGCTTATAAATCAAATGAGTTCAAAGGTTAATGACTTGGTTTCTCCTATCATTTAATTTTGATTTAGGCATTATCGATCGCTAACACCATTGATGATAAAGACAATCTATGTCAAGATTTGCTACAAGCATTACAAGATGAACAAGAATCTAGCCCATCAGAGATTGGTTCTCACAGACTGCTTGAGATGTTGCTATACAGATGCCAATTGCATTGTTTAGTTAATAAGAACGACTTTACTCTAGAAATACTCAGAGTAAGAATTTTTTTTTTTCAGTTGATATGTACATTAAGTACTATATTAATCCAGGTTATTATTATTTATAATAGTTTATAATGTTTTAAAGCGTGTCTAGAAAACTTAGATCTAGAAAACTCAGATCTCAGATATATCTGAGTTTTTTAGATCTAGAAAACTCAGATATCTGACTTTTCTAGATCTAGAAAACTCAGATATCAATATCTGAGTTTTCTAGTTCCAAAATGGAACTAGAAAACCCAGATCATCAAATGAATCGTTCTATTATTATCAGAGGGTAGCTTGTTTGAAATACTACAGTATTATACGTTTTCTTACTAATAATAATTATTATTGTAACTTTTAGTAGCGGCCTACGACTTAAATCATAAAGAAATACAGTATACACCTTTTAAAATGTAGGCTTAGCATTTAGGCCGAGCCTAGCTAAGCAAACTCAATTTTACGGCTCAACGTGTGGGCGCTATCGCGATGTATCACGAAGAGTAGGCCTGGCCCGGGTACTAGGCTACAAGTGGTCAACTCGTAACTCGTACCTCAACCAACTCGTACCCACACCAACTCGTACATACCTAATTTTTAAGCCTACATTTTAACAGTAAACGTGCACTGTATTTTCTTTATGATTTAAGCCGTAGGCCGCTTCTACATGTTACAATATTAGTAAGAAAACGTACACAGTAACCAGTTTCAATAATAAATAATACTCTAGTATTTCAAATGACCTACCTTCTGATTAATAATGGAATGATCCAAATGACCTACCAACCAATCATATGATGATCTGAGTTTTTTAGTTCCATTTTGGAACTAGAAAACCCAGATATTGATATCTGAGTTTTCTAGATCTAGAAAAGTCAGATATCTGAGTTTTCTAGATCTAGAAAAGTCAGATATCTGAGTTTTCTAGATCTAGAAAAGTCAGATATCAATATCTGAGTTTTCTAGACACCCTGTTTTAAAATGTATTGTTATACATACACACATACAGTATATATTATGCAGATATTAAATATAATACATTGATTTTATATAGTGCCTAATGCACTAAGCACTCTAAACATTATTACCCCGGCAATATTTTGGATCAAACACGTCTGGAAACATACTCCCATAATATAGCAGCCTGTTATCAGTGCAGTTGTGTTTTGACCTATACCAAGTACCCATTTGTAAACCTGGGCAGAGAGGCAAACTTAAGTAAAGTGTCTTGCCTATAAAGGATACAAGCAATGCAACAAGCTTTGGATTTGATGATCTGTAGTCCAACATACTGTGCCACACAAAGTAAGCTTGAACCTGCGAATTGTATGCGAATATGCTTGAGGCAAATGCAGAGCAGAATAGAAATAATTAAAGATGCTGGTTTGCTCATTTCATCTTTGACTATTTTTTGGTGTTATATATTAATATCACGTAATTCCTTTAAATAATGACACTTTAGTTTTAATAACAGTATAGTATATATATATATAATAGTATACTGTCCCGCCAGAGACATTTTTTTCATACAACTAAAAAATACGGAACTTTCGCCAATGAGCTATGCTCGACGCGATTATGAGATCATGTTCCGAATATGAGCACTGTTTCTATAATTTACAAGATGATTTATATATAATAGTATACTGTATTACTTTACATTTCAGGATTGTGTTTATAAGACCAATGAATTTCTTATACTTGAGATGTTGACATCTTCTGATAAATGCTTAGTGTGGCTGTGTTACATACATTTCAAATACTTTAAGCATCTGCCACAAAGTTTATTTGATTCTACTGAATCAGCTCCATCTAGACTAGTCTCCAAGGTAAGGCCTACATATCCTATTATAACACACCTGATTGCATTCTTGCAATTTGATTGGTTAATTACGCATCATGTGTAATTTGGAATTAGCCCTACCTAACAGAAAAGTGATATCTAATAGTGATAATTAAAGCGCTTTAATGCACATTCAGATTTCTATATAAACTGCGCAAGCACAAATTCAGGGGGTCACAATGAGCTTAAGCTCATTGTTGATGACTCAGTAAATTTACATAACAAATCATTACACGACGTCAAAAATGTCGACAATTGCGACACAAAGGAAAATATTACTGGATTCCAATCTGGTAATATATGTCTGAGTTCCTAATGGCTCATTCACCTACATCAGAATATATAGATACATATGTTGTTATGATTTTTTATATTTTTATATAGGAGTTGTTTTATTCTCCCTGGACAAAAAGCAGCATTTCTGTATTGGATGAGATTGAGAAAGACTTTAATGATGCAATTGAGAGGTGTAAGGAACTGAGTGATGTTGATAGTGTCCTGACATGCATGCCTTTATATGAGAACATTGTGCAAATGTATATAGCATGTGACAGGTAAGTGGTTTACTTATTTCGTGCACTAGTATTTATAATTATGCTCAAATTCAAAACTACACTCGCACATACAATCTACCATAAGTACACAAACAGACATCATTCCATCAAACAGTCCTAATGAGGTACTTTGCATAACATGTGGTTGTTATGCATAAAATACTGGATTTGCTATAAGTCTCTTGTTTCTTTCAGTGGCTTTTTTCCAGATTAGGTATCAAATGCCATGTTTATGCCAAAATGTTTTCCTTTTCACAAAGCCTAGCCAAAACACAAGACCAACATCTTAACATCCTTTTGCAAACTTATGGTCAGTTAGCCAGCACTCAGATTGTGACTCTGGCTCTGCTTGTATAAGAAAAACAATACCTCATGAGATTTAGCCACAATTAAACATAATTACATAGATTCAATTTATAAAAAAATTCTTTTACAGCCCAGAAAAAGCAGTTTCAACATGCAGAGCTTTAGTAACAGAATTCCCATGTTGCGATCAACTTTGGATTCTGCTTCTGAAAACGCTGAAATCATGTGATTCACCAAATTTTAATCAGGTAATTTAATTAACATAGACTCATTTCAACAAAAAAGAAGTTCTCTTAAAGATTTGTTTAAGATTTGACAATTGTCATGTCAAATCATTTTAATTTTTCACGTTAACACTGCTTAACTGCCTTGCCTTAAGTAAAAAGATGAATAAATGACCATATATAAATGAATTAGTTCAGTTTATACTAAACAAAATCCACACGTTTCTTTAGAGGCATTCTGTAAAAGAGAACTAAGATCAAGCAAATGAATGCTCTTGCACATTCCAACAAACATAGCTGGGGAGATCAGACTTTCAGTACTGCTGGGCCTAGGCTTTGGAACAATCTGCCTTTACATATTAGTAACTTTACATCTTTGAACAGTTTTAAGTCACTTCTAAAAACTCACTTGTTCTGATTTTTCTTTTTGACAACGCTATGAGCAATGGTCATTGAAATGGCGCTTTAAAAATGGATTGAATGATTGAGTTATATACATTTTTTCTGATACAGGTAGTACAGGAAGCTTTTTCGTATAACAGCAGATCACCCGGTATCTATTTGACAGCTGCAAATTATGCCATCATCAATTGATTGATTGATTTATATACATTTTTTCTGATACAGGTAGTAGAGGAAGCTCTTTCTTATAACAGCAGATCACCCGGTATCTTTTTGACAGCTGCATCTTATGCCATCGTCAAACGAAATAAAGATTTATCACGCAGTTTACTTCATCGATGTGCTACCTCCTACTTCACAAATGCAGATGATCATGATGCTATAACCCTCTATTGGTATTTAATTTGTTATGTTTACTTTTGCAATAGCAAGGTTTATTTGAAATTACTTACAGTAATATAACCACAAACCTGTAAAATTTCTGACGATTGTAACAGTAAATTTAATGTAATGAGTAACACCACATTCAAAGAAATACAAAATACATTAACTTTGTGGTGGTAATTTACAGATGAAAACAAATATTTAGTTAGTAAGACAAGTACATCATTTACCAGTAAGCAAGTAATAGACATGAGCCTAAATAGACAGCCCTTACTCCATCATTAAATGTACAGTATATAAAAATAAAATAAGCAGTTTAACTAAAACAAAAGTACATTATGAGATAAACCCAGAAACAAAAAAATTAGTTTTTTGTTATGTTAGATATAGATGAAGATGTATTGTTCCCCAAATTTTGAATAGGTTATTTTGCGGTTTTAATCAAGTTAATCACTTTTGTAGAAAAAAAAAGTTTGTCACAAACCAAAATAAATGGTTGAATTCAACCAAAAACCCATTGACTTCCAGTCAATTTGACTATTTTTTGCTTTAAATTATACATTTTTGACAGGTAAATAATTTCTTTTTCCAATTCAAGTGAATAGCAATTATATTGAACAAAAATGCTTTTAATTATTTTTTCCGGGGCACGATACATCTTTAACAAGAATCTCATATTAATAAAAGCCCATCTTAAATTTTTTAATACATTTTAAATTATAAAATTATACTTTATCTCTCAACAGTAAACTTCTTAACCAATCGTTACCCTACATTCCACATCAATTGTCTTATGCTGAAGATGTTGGAGATGATTTAAAACAGCAGAAAGTTCACTTGTGGATGTGTTATGCATTACTACATGAAATAAACGGCAGCGAATCGGCAACAGTAGAAGCATATATGGTAGCTCTTTATGATCTTACTAACACAAAAGACGTACATAAAGTTTGGCTAGGGTGAGTGTACCGTGAAACAGTTTTATCATGTGTAACAATTTCAAGAGACCTATTTAGTATATGATTATGGTCATAAAAAGCCTGAAAATTAAAAATTCACCCATCCATACAATAATTCATAGAGCCAAAGAGACAGAGTGATATTGTTGAACTTGTTATTTCATTTTTATTACATCCTTTTTATTGTTATGAAAGTAAATTGTATAGTAATTTTGTAAATGCAACGTTTTTAGCCTTGTGGCTACTTGTTTTAAGTTTTATACCCGAATAAATATAACAAATAAATTGACAAAATAAACCTTTAAACAATTGAAGGAAGAAAAACATTTTTTTTATTTTATGAAGGATCCAAAACATTAAAATTTAAAACGTTTCTCATAGAAATTTTTAATTAAATATGCAATCGTAATATTTTAATTTCAACTGAGTAAAGGTAAAGGTGAGTCCTGTGTTCTCTGAACGTAGGGGAATGAGCTGTTAGGAGCTCATTGTACTAAGCCTCGGCATTATGTGGTAGGGTGGCCAGTTCCTTTCCACGCCGCCTTTTTTCTCTCTAGTATTTTCTGGGAGTTGTCGGGAATTGAACCCGGGTCTATCTGTATGACAGTCAAGTGTCCTAACCACTCGGCTATCCAACTTCAACTGAGTACCCATCTATAAAATCACTGCTTATTAAATATATTTATTGCGTTATTAATTTTGACTTATGTGATTATTAAGTATTTAACTATCCAAGCCCATTTTTTACCTGGGTTGATTTTGATAAAAGAAGTACAGTATTTACATATGTTAATACATAACAAATAATTATTATGACTATATGTGTACTCATGCATGTAGTCCACATACTGTACCTGTGTAACAAAATAACATTGTCAAATTTTCTGTTGAAGTTACTTACAATATCATTTACGCAAGATGTCCTCCTCAACTGACAAAACCCAGCATGTACAAACCTGGCATGACTTGATCAAGCGATGCTTAGCAACATCCCCGTGTAAATTCCCAGTACCTTTCAACACTACCAGGAATTGGATTGACTACAGCTTCCACAATAAGGTGGTAAACCTGTATATGGCGACCATTAAAGATGATGACAAGCTGGATGTCTTTGAGCGACTGCTTTCAATGATGCCGAAAAACACACTATTGTTATTAAGGTTAGTCAAGAGTATTATGACAGATTTGTCAACAAAGATTACAAAGGACTAGGACTAGCATGTAATATGCATGGATTCAAGCCTGTCTGTACCTGTAAACAAATTGAGGATCGTCTCCCGGTTTGCTGATCTGATCAGGCCTAATATGAATAAGCTTGAGGACGAGAATAAATACCTTTACCTTTAGAGAGAATGATAAGGCATAATGGTAAAGATATCTGACTGGCATGTGAGAGTCATGAGTTCAAAACCTGTCTGTGCCATATTGCTTGTATCCTTGAGGCAAGATACTTTACTTTTATTGTCTCTTTCTCTTGATGAAATGTAAAGCCATTGCTCCTATGTACATACAATGCACATTCAATTCAATTCATGTTCATGATATAGAATTTGGTACAATACACTATTCAACAAGATTCTGCATGTACTGATCATGGTCTTGTACTTGGCCTTTTGGGAGAACAGTCTTGTTATGACGAAGTCACATAGCATTATGAAGAAATAAATTTCTACAAATAAAACTAAACTTTTCTGTGAATATCACATTTTTTTTCATATTTTCCATAGTCAGTTTTATTCATATTTATTTGTTATTTTTGTTGATTTCAGAGTTTGTCAATATGCGGTGTTAGCAGAGCGCCCCCAGCAGGCCTTTATACATTGTACAACATTCCTACGTGATCAACCCCACTGTATTCAAGCATGGAAAGTGTAAGCCCTTTATTAATCTGCTTTCATTCATTTCTTGTGGTGGACTGATTTTTGTATTTTATTGAAGTTACTATTCTATCATGTTTTTGTCATTATTTTGTATTGCACTTTTATATTTTACTCTTAATACAGTAGATCCACCTTTGTTTACTTTTTTTTTTCAACCTTATTTATAGAGACCTTAGACCCTAAACAGCATATGTTGATAATCAAGGGCCCCTCATGATGAGTTACGATAACTGTTCGTGTGTATACTAGTACACCGGCGCATTCCCGTATCGAAAGATGTACTAGGTTCTTTAAAGTGCACATGAGCCAGATGTGTACACTGGACCTATGGTTTATCTGAGAAGACTAACCTACTGTATATAAACAACATAGGGGGATGTCATACCTTTGTTCTCTCTGTTGCTCCTAGATTAATCTTGACACGTTTCCTACGTTTTTTTTTTATCTAAACTGCATTTTTAGGTCAAATTAAATATCATATGGGCCCATTAATTTTTTCTCGTCTTTAAATGGTAAAAATGTGAATATAAGTCGATTATAATCATTTTAGCGGCCCCCTAAAAATACCAGCATGCATTCTGCACAGATTTATTTTTTTGTTTTTCTTCTGTGATGCACCCACTTTTCAATCGATCATGAAGGCCAAAACAAGAGGGAAGAACCGTAACTTTTCAGCTAAAATACCAGGTTTTCCCCAATTTGTATTAATAGATTCTACCAAAATAAAAAGACAATTAATACATCAACTAGACAGCGCCAGGCCAGGCTTATAGCTAGCATATGATCTTCATACATTAATACTGTTGTTTACCAGCTAGGCCTACAAAACTAAGCATATCTAGGCTGGGCCGTCCATGAGCTACTTAGGTAGTGCATTGTTTATCTCTTAATAATCCACAGATTATCTAGGCATGATGTATAGAAAATTTGACATGTGGTTCACACAAAATACATGTTTCTGTTGTGCACTGCATGTCACATATTGCTGTTTATTCTTTGTCTTTAGCATAGTGTTGTTTCTCCACAGCGCAATTCACTTACGACTCATCACCAAGAATTACAAGCAGGTTGGTATTTTCATAATTATAAAGAGTTATGATGATATTATATTGTAATAAAAAAAAAGTTGTCATATTGATATGGTAGAATTATTATCTGTCTATAGTTTTAGATAATTCTAAACTTTATAAACTAAAAGTCATCCATGCCAAATTTGTATTTTCGTAGATGCCATTTTCTTTTATTTAAATATGCCATATGTCTTAAGAAATGATTAATATTCACTCAATATGTTTGTTCATTTTTTCAGAAATGTTGTTCAATCACCTTGTTGATTGTGGGGTTTGGGGGAGTTGGGTGAATTAAAGTGGGGTAGAAAGACTGATAATTTGGGGCTTAAAGTAGGATGGTAATGTGGGTGAATGAGCATGATATTGTGGGTGGAATGAGAGTGAGGGTAGAGACAGACAGATCATTTTTAATGTTTCACATTTTTATTGCAGCATCTTCAACTATGAACTGTATTTTGTAAGGGTTGTTTTTAATTGATTGCATTGAAATCATAATAATATTAAAAATCATATACACATTTAGTGGTTTAAACAGCTATAAAACCAAACAGGAAAACAAATTAGGTTACATTATTTGTAGTATTATTTGTGCCTCGGTTTGTAGTATGGTACATATGCTCATAAAATAAAAGACACATAGAAAGAACATATAGAAAAGAAAAATAAGAAAATAGATTGAAAAAATGGCATAAACTAAGTTTACCTACGAGACATCAAACGCAAACGAATGAACTTTGTATAAAACACAATTCTGCTTTCTGTCTTTACTTCTTTTTTTAGGTCCGTCATCTGTACACGAGGGCGCTTTCCAGCAATCCTTTAGTTGTTCCACTCTGGATCAATGTATATATACATTTGTATTTATTTCATGTATACAGTCACACTTGCTTATGTCAATATAATACAATTGATGAATTTAACAGTATAAAAAAAAACAGTGAAAATGATTTAACATAGACAAAATGTATTGTTGATATAGGCCAGATTGACTTTTACAGTTTATTCTTAAGTGTAATTTGTTAATAATAGTTCCGTATGCATACAGAGTATATCCAGGAATCGGGTTACGAAGATGGCATTAAACAAGGCCAACAGCCATTAAGTCGCGTGCTACAATGCATAGTGATACCGGACCGACAGACAGAGAGACCGACTGACCGACATAGTGAACTATACTGACCGAAATTACTGAACATGTTTAAAAATGTTGAAATGTTTAAAAACATTTATTTTTTTTTAATTTACACGTGCGTAGCCTGTCACTTTCGACGTGCTCGTATAACGTAATTTCGAGTTGAAAAGTAAGTCAAGAAAACAGAAATCGGGCAAAAAGAGTGCGCAATAACATTTAACGCGCAGTGCGCGCGCAAAAATATGCGCACTCATGGCAATTTTGTAAACGCTTAAAATTGCCTGAAATGTACTCTTATTTCATCGAAAATAAATTTTGAAAATGTTAAGCGCGCATGCGTTACATGCGCTACGCACGTAATTGTATTGCCATATGATGATTTATGCCCTGAAATTTATGAGTACCAAATTTTATTTAATTGTGATTCATGGTTGTGAAGATATGATTACAAACGTGATTTCGTTAAATCATGCGTAGACCGCGTAATTTTTTATTGCGCACCGTGAAAACATAACCACATTGATTCCTGGCCATAAGGAATATACTGTGAAAAATTGACCTAGCTAGATTAAACTGATATCAAGATAAGGTCAGAAAGCGATAAAACGCATAGTGATACCGGACCGACCGACATCGTGAACTATAGAGTCGCTTTCACGCGACTAAAAATGGATTTACTACTCTAGTCATACACAGAATTATTTTTAACAACATAACATTGTATTGTTATATTTTGTTAAACATTTTCCAAAAAGACAATGTATTTTAATGGTAAAAGAATGTATTTCTTTGTTTATAATTATTCTGGGATATTTTTTCTTTTGATAGTATTTGCTGTTTTTGGTGGCACATGGCAGTAACCCCGACATAAACCAGGCTGTTTGTACAAGCTCAAAGCATGGCATAAACTTAAAAGAATTGGCAATCAACAGAATCTTACCAACCTACAACTGAGCAGTCCACATGTATCACCAGGGCTTGAATACAAGAAATATATTTACAAAAGAAAAAAAAAATGTTTTATATGAATAAAACTTGTCATTTTGAACATATATTGTATAATTAACAATAAATAGTACAAAATGACAGTTTGATTATTTAAAACAATAAATATTTTCGGACATTTTTTTATGAACCTACTGTACCTACTGGACTTTGAACAAGATTATATATTAGACTGAATATTTGCAAGCATGAACTTATACACTCAGATGTCATGGTGAAAATCTATTATGAATTTGACTAAATGGACCTTGTTTACAGTGTTAATGTTCGACGGTGACGTAAGTATTATTAATATGGGATTTATATTTTGTTGCAGGTGACTGGTGATTTATTCATATCATATCATCATTGATTTATTATGTACAAATTATTAAAATATTTTGTATTTATGTTTACACTTTTCATCATTGATAACCGTTTTGTTTTTTTTTCCTTTTTTGTTGAAATGTATACAATATATAATGTTTATGCTTGTGTCTGTGTTAACTAACGTTTAATCCCAAAAACAAATTAAGGCTGATAAGGTGACTGGCCAGTTGCTGTATTATTAATACTATGGCTGTTTTTATGTTGGTGTCTGACAATATCTTCGTGGTTAAGAATATTTATTGTATGTTATTTGGCATTCTGTATTGCAAGACATGTGCTCAGTTGCTGTACATATGAAATCCAGTGGATGATCAACATTGCTATATTTCAAGTGCATGGCAGAACAATAGGTCCAATTTTTAATTCACGTTTTTCATCATTGTATATGGAAAAATGTCCAGATTCATGTGGATGTAGACAGAATATTGAAGATAACCAACATAAGATCCTGAGCTGTTGACAAAGTTCTAATGAATACATTACAGAATTTATTTCAGTTTCATACCAATTTAAATTTGTAAAAAGCAAAATATGAAATTATGACTATAAAATCTGTTGGGGTTGGTGTGAATTTTAAAGCATGACATAAACATTTGATGGCTGTTTTTCAGTAATACACGTTGCCATGTATCCATATTGCTTTGTACAAAGAATGGATAATAATTTTGAAATTTAAAATTTATGTTTACGTCATGATTAATCAATATTGTGTTATTGCAGGTCTTTTTTCAATTAAACACATTCATGATTTAGTAGTGGAAATAATTACTACTGTACTATACATTTTTAATATCTTTTTTATCCATTTAATAACTAATAATAAATAAAAGCAATTATCCTTTAGTTGAAGAAAGACCTGTAAATTTTAACACTCATATATATTTTTATGACTTGGTCTTTCTTAGTTATTAGACGGACATAGTTGTTTTAGTTTTTTTCTAGATAGTTTAGATATTTGTATTCATGTATATTGGATTTCATGTATCATTAATCAACCAAAAATAACAAAAGACATTTGTATATTCTATATTTTTTTTAATTTATTGGTGCTATAATTAGGCCTTTAATATTTTTAGACATTCAGTTATTTCGTATCCGTATATGTATATGTATATTATTTTTGTGATTTTGCATTTAATTTAAATAAGGCACCCTAGTTTTAATTATTGTATGAATTACTATGAGAAAATGAAATAAAAAAGTGAAATAGAAATGGTATAATTTGTAATAGTTTTTGTTTCTTTGTAGTCATCTTGTTTCCATGTAACATTTCGTTCCAATAGTTCATGGTTCGTTTTCGCTCAAAAAGAAAATACATATCGCTTAGTTTCCTTTATAAATTCACCAATACCAGTAGTTTACTCGTTTTCGTCAGTCTTACACAATCTTAATAACGGGTTGGTCTTCTGTCTCGTTCAGGAATAGTGCGCGGAAAACCGAGTCAAAGTAACTAGGTCTGTATTGACAAGCACGGTGACAGTCGGGACAGTAATTGCACTCGAGTAGTTTAGGCTGCATGTAACGCTTTCCTAAAGAAAGAAACAAAACAAACAAAAGCATGGGATACAATCCGAACTTAAGTCCTAACTTGACTTAAGTGTGTTGAAATCAAAAAGCATTTTGAACATACTATTTTTATTTTTGTATACAGTGGCGTTACGCAGAGGCCTGAGGCTCCTGGTTTAAGGATCCTAAGTGGTCCCCATCAGTGGAGGCCTTGGGCGTTTTTAGCATATATTTTAATACTGTACATGTTTTTTCCTCTGGGCCCTGCTCAGGGGCCATGTAAGCTCCGGGCACCCTGGGTTTAGCTGGTGAGTACTCATAGCCATTACGCCAGTTCAGACATAATATTATAAGATTCTTATTGAAAAATTACAGTGCAAGTGTGTGTTTTTATTATAATTGAGTTATCAAAAGGAGAGAATTGTGTAACTATACATTTCTAAACTACACTTTACCCACCATTATCATCAGTCTCCCAGCTCAACATCAAGTCCAGCGCATACATTGCCCGAGAGTATGGACAATGTCCAATGGCATCATGCTGCTCTCCCGTTACTGCTGAACAGTAAAATTCCTTTATCATCTGGAATACTTTCTGTTGAATGTCTTCCCAAGGGAATTCTGGGTATTGCTCTTCCCATTCCTTGATGAAATTCTGCCATGGAAGCTGAGCAAATAATGAAAGAAAACAATGTTATGCGCAATCTGAACCATTTAAACTTGTGAAAAAAAACTTGTTGCACTAAATTTATTTTTAAATGAACAAATTTAAACGATCGCACTGGGTATATAAATTGAATGTTGTTTAATAGATTATAAATATCATTAGTTAACATGTGAATATTCTGTCATTGCGGTATTTTACTAACCAATACTGACGACATAATATTTTTTTTTACATAATATTATAGATTTATGTTTGAGAAAAATTCAAATTAAATTAAATTGTACAAATTTCGTATAACATTAAGAATTGCTGCACGAGCTGAGCACCCATGTTGGAGGTGGACAGTACATATAGTTCATCATCATCATCAGAGCTGAGCACCCATGTTGGAGGTGGACAGTACATATAGTTCATCATCATCATCATCTTGCTATACTGTGCAGAACTTATTTGAGTATAGTCGCAGATGGTTGAATTGATTTGACCCAAAGGACCCAGTTATGATCAGTGGCTGTGATGTACTAGTACACCGGGGTAACCTCCTACTCATCTTGGAAGATGCACTAGGTTCTTATTCTCTGGATTACATACATGCAAGTAAAAAGGTTTCTTTTATTTCCTTAAAAAACATAAATATTGCATTATTAATTAAACGTACATGATGTAGCTTAACCTCGTCATCATAATTCATAGTGGTAAAATGTTTTTCATAAACATCAAAATGATCCAATGAGTAAGGCCTGAAAAAAAAAAGAGCATCAATGTAGATCTAAAGAATAGATAATGTTATTTGAAAATATTATCTTATCTAGAATCTGAATGAAATTACTTTCAAGTTGAAAACAAGGCTAACCATAGACTTGTTCCAAGTCTGTATTTATTGTTATTTTTATGTTGACGTTTCAATGTTTTAAGTTGAAATACAGTCTAGGACCTAGACTAAGCTATGACCACTATACAGGATAGATACAGATTCTACGTGGAACAAGCTACGCGCTGTTCCCCGATACAAGTTTCTTGTGAAAATCTAACCTGTTGGAGAATCTGACGTAAAAATCTTCGTGCACATACAAACTCAATGGCTTGGCAGACATGAGCAGTGGCATGTACCGAAAATCAAACTTGACGTGGCCAACGTCCGACCGATAGAATAAAACCGGATCATGAATGTACTCGCATATAACCTACAAGAAACATATAAATTAAAATAAATTATGACTTAATCTGAATAAATTTCTTACTGTATTTCTGAAAGATTTTTTAAGTACGTTTTCACTATATATTTGTTACCTTGGGTAGAAGCTCAGTTTGGCGTATAATACTGTTTATATCAGTTGTTATATGACTGTCAAGACTTCTTGCGAGGTTATAAGCCTTGCAAATGTAATAGTTTGGTTTTCCTCTATAAAAATATAATAAAATCAATAAATAGTTACTAACTGTGATTACGAGAGTTACTCTTGAGCGATCTTTTACTTTTACAAACATTTTTTATTAATAAGTAATAGCTGTAGGTTTGTATTTTATATTGTAATAATAATTTTTAATAATAATTAATAATAATTAACACTGTAAATATCATGTTCATTTATTTATTATCCTAGTACAAGATATCTATAATAATTATTATATAATGTTTGCCTTACTCTGACGTAATTTTGTACTTTATACTAAGTACATCGAGAACACTGTACAAAGTTGACAGTAATTCTCGGGTGGGACTTAAACGCACAATCGCCATATTTTTAGTCTGACATTCCTATCTCTAGACCACCAAGATGGCGCTGATGGCTAGGGGTTGAAATATATATTTATACTGGGTAACCTCTTCAATCAAAGACTGGTCTCCCAGAGGGCCCAGTTGGTGATCAGTGGCTGTAATGTAATAATACACCGGGGTAACCCCTACTCATCTCGAGAGATGTAATAGGTTCTTTAAAGTGCACACGAGCTAGATGTGTACACTGGACCTACGGTTTATAGTCCTTATACGAGAAGACTCGTTCTACCAACAGAACCATGGAGTGAGTGAGCCTCGAACCCCTGCCGATGTTATGGCTACGTAATTACGGTTCCACTGTCTTAACCGCTCGGCCACTCACCCACTTAGATTCTCATCCTCTTATGAAATACTTTATAATCTATACAGATTACATTCTAAACCTCTCATTATAAACCTGTTTTATATTTAACGCACTCTTTCTCTCTAGCTTGAAAATAGGAAACAAACTGAGGAAGCATGTGATCAGAATCAAATGTAACTGGAAGCCAGTCCGGTCCGTATGTTTGCTTGGATGAACGTCTGGCCACATACGTCAACATGTCTTTTGTTGTTATAAGAGATTCACCTGGAAACTGGCAAACAAATTGGCCTTTCTCAACAGGCTCACTAAAATATAAAATGATATTTCATATAATAAGTAAAATAATGTTTTTCAAAATCATTATTGTATTCTTGAACTGTGACCATGTAAATTTCCTGTGAAGGATGAAATAAAGTTGATCTGTGTTCGTATACTGAGCTGTGTTGATATAAAATTTACGGTACAGTTCTTTCCAGAACTATATATACGTGGTGTATTGCAAACTTGATATCAACATATTGATTTTGCCATGCAAACCTTCAAACAATATATTATACTAAGCTAATGATTGATTTTTTAAACTAAAAGTGAAACTGAGGTAAAAACCACTATAAATGTGCTTTATGAATGGATACATTATTTCAAAAGTTTGTATCCCATTACATGTCTACCCGCCTCCCAAATTTGTTTTGTGCCCAGGTGAGTTGATACCTGAATAAATTGGTATTCTTCATACTATTTAGTGACAAATAAATAATCGAAAAACTAATTTAATAGCAAATGAGTATAAATACTTTACTTATAATCTTTAATTGTTTGATCAAGCCAAAGAATATCTGCTTCATTTTTATCTTGAACTATTTCAAACTTGGGATCTTTCAAGTATAAGAAAATATGTGGCGAATCTGTAAAAACTTTGTAAACATCTTTAGGCGGCAGCCTGATATTTTTAGTTTCCTCTTGAGTGAATGATCTGGGTTTTATTTCATTGCAGACCGCCTTCAGCATCTCTTTACTAATGACTGGCCTCGTCGTAGGATCAATTGATGTAAAATCTTGATGTTTCCATGGTAACAAACTGATTGGGCGGAGTTCCTTCCTCTTCTGATGTGGAATGTAGTCTCTAGTTACTTCATCTGTAATTAAAGTAGAGAGATAATGATAGTTTTCATTATCAGTGGTGCTTTTTAGATACATTTTTCTTTGTATGTGTAATACCTCCATACTCTAGATCTTTAGTAATAATTAATAAGGAGAACATCATTCCTGTTGGCGTGTAATGAAATGGAACAACTCTACAGTTGGGTTCCTCAGAGTGGCGTATTCTTGTTCCGAATTCATCCATCATGTACCAAATTGGTTCCCTTTCCTCTCCAGACGCACCCTAAAAGAGTTAACATAGGAAGAAAAAGAAATATTAGAAATGGAATCAAAAAGTTGCACAAAAGACAATGGTATACATATACTATATATTATGATTTAGTTAAATTCCAACAAGTCTGTTTACCTTGTTACCAAGGCGATAAGTGAGATTGAACTTCCACATCTCTTGCATTACTGTTTCAATGTTTTCATCTTTGTCATCCTTGGGTTCTATATCCATTAAACTCATCATACGCTCCAACAAGCCTTGTATCTGCTCCAGGTTTTTCCTTGCAGTTTTCTTTCGATAAGTCCATGCATGATCAACAAGATATATCCTTAAAAATAATACATTTTTTTCAACTTATTTTTAGACAAACAATTGAACACATACTTGAAGATGGGACTTTTGGTTAATGGTTAATTTAAATCAATGTATAAGAAATATATAATGATTGGACAACAAAGATTTGTGTCTTAGATGAAAAGAAAAAGTATGCAGTACTCTAGAGGTTGGTTCCCACTAGGATGCAACACAAGAACGTAAGCTTAATTGATAGAAATTAATAAATGTATATACTGTAATGCAAGCGAGTAGACCAATGACAATCCAACAGTTCGGATAATCCATCGATTGTGATTGGACAAATTACTTGCATTGCGATTTAAGTCCTTGTGTTCCGTCCTGGTGGGAAACAAGCTTGCTTTCGCCACAATTATATTGTGTTTTGTCATATTATATACATTTGCAGGGATGTAATTAAGCAGCGAGTGTCAAAAGGGTATTTTCTATTAAAACATCCAGAGGTTTGGGTGGCTGGCGCATGTTGAAATTAGGATGGGTGGATGACTTAAAAAGTGGGTGTTCCCCCTCCAGCACAATAATTACATCACTGCATTTAAGCAATTAGTATTGCATCCTCCTCACCCATTATGATCAAGTTTTTCAATGCCTTCTTCCCTGCAAACTACTACTCTTAGTCCACCACTACCGCCACACAGTTTCAAATCCGTTTCATCGCAATCTTCTTCACTGCTCTCATCATCGTTTACATGTGTCAACATAAACATTCCTCCAGCATCGTAAATCTGGTCACAAATTAAAATGCAAACTATTAAACGTAAACCATAATATTTGACAATCAATCAATGTAAATAAATTATTATAGGCCCTAATTAATCATTATTAATAAAAAAATAAAGTAGGAGTATTAACAATAAATTTGTAACTATTATTATTAGTACATAGTACAGTATATAGCGTTCTTTTATGTACATTTATGGATCATGTCATGGATGGGCTTAATGTCTCACCTGAATGAAGGACGACGAGGCAGTCCAGTGGAGTATCTTATAACACGCAACACAGTTTGTCTTTGCATTAGACTACACTTACATTTCTATTTACTTTTATTATCCCTGTTTGCATTCGGACTGCAGTAAAATTTGCTGATGTTTAGATAGAAACCAGGCCTACTAATCTTTCTAACTAGGCCTCCTCTATCTAGTTAGTAAGAAAGGCCTGCCCAACCAAAACTAACGAGTTGTTAATGCCGGTTGTGTTGGGGGTTAACTAACCTCATTGTCTAATTTATACATTAGCTTGCGCCATAAATATGAGGGAATTTCATTTGATTCTAACTGGGCACAGTGAGCTTCTATAAATGATCGAAATGATTCATCTAAACCTTCGACCGACATCATATTATTCATGATCTCAAGCCAAGTTTGTTTACGTAACTTTCTTTTCACATGTGCTTTAAAATTAAGTAACCTCTGACATTCTTTACTCGATTTATTTTTGTAAAAAGTTACAATTTAACAATTATTTCTAAAAAATAATTATTTTAAACAAACGTAAATATTTAACACAATAAAGTTTTATTTGATTTGTATCATAATTTTTTATTTAATTCAAATCAATTAAAAACAATTTCTAATATTATTAATAATAATTGATCAGACATTTTTCTTTTTAAGGGAGCTATATATCCAATACCAAATTGGCGAGTAAATCATGTTTTACTTTAAATTAAATTTATACGCTCTTCCACAAGGTCAATTGTTAGTTATACATACAGACTATATTAAAACAATGATTTTGAACACGTAGGGCATTTCTTTGAATTCTTTCCTATTGTCGTTTTGTGGTAATTTACAGCTTTTTATATGTTTAACAAACGTACATAATCAATTGCGTCTGCATCATGCTAGACTACAACTTCCGGTAGTGACGTAATCAGCATATTTTTGGTAATAAAACTTTTTCACTAAGCTAGGGAATCTTCTGATATCAATATTCATTAGACCGTACTTTAGTTAGCCAATCAAAATAAACGTATAAACAATTTTGCGGTAAAATATACTGTGTTTTACAATAACCAATTTGGTTAGAGTAAAACACAATGATAAAGAATAGGAAACATTTAATAATATGATAAATGTCATTACATAGCAATTTATCACTGTGTTTTACTATAACCAATTTGGTTAGAGTAAAACACAATGATATAGAATAGGCAACATTTAATAATATGATAAATGACATTTACATAGCAATTTAGCACTGTGTTTTACTATAAACAATTTGGTTAAAGTAAAGCAGAATGATAAAGAATAAGAATTTAATAATATGATATATGACATTTACATAGCAATTTAGCACTGTGTTTTACTATAACCAATTTGGTTAGAGTAAAACACAATGATAAAGAATAGGAAACATTTAATAATATGATATATGACATTCACATAGCAATTTAGCACTGTGTTTTACTATAACCAATTTGGTTAGAGTAAAACACAATGATATAGAATAGGAAACATTTAATAATTTGATAAATGACATTTACATAGCAATTTAGCACTGTGTTTTACTATAACCAATTTGGTTAAAGTAAAACACAATGATAAAGAATAGGAAACACTTAATAATATGATAAATGACATTTACATAGCAATTTAGCACTGTGTTTTACTATAACCAATTTGGTTAGAGTAAAACACAATGATAAAGAATAGGAAATATTTAATAATAATGATTATTTACATAGCAATTTAGCACTGTGTTTTACTATAACCAATTTGGTTATAGTAAAACACAATGATATAGAATAGGAAACATTTAATAATATGATAAATGACATTTACATAGCAATTTATCACTGTGTTTTACTATAACCAATTTGGTTAGAGTAAAACACAATGATAAAGAATAGGAAACACTTAATAATATGATAAATGACATTTACATAGCAATTTAGCACTGTGTTTTACTATAACCAATTTGGTTAAAGTAAAGCAGAATGATAAAGAATAGGAATTTAATAATATGATATATGACATTTACATAGCAATTTAGCACTGTGTTTTAATATAACCAATTTGGTTAGAGTAAAACACAATGATAAAGAATAGGAAATATTTAATAATAATGATTATTTACATAGCAATTTAGCACTGTGTTTTACTATAACCAATTTGGTTATAGTAAAACACAATGATATAGAATAGGAAACATTTAATAATATGATAAATGACATTTACATAGCAATTTATCACTGTGTTTTACTATAACCAATTTGGTTATGGTAAAGCACAATGATATAGAATAGGAAACATTTAATAATATGATAAATGACATTTACATAGCAATTTAGCACTGTGTTTTACTATAACCAATTTGGTTAAAGTAAAACATAATGATAAAGAATAGGAAACATTTAATAATATGATAAATGACATTTACATAGCAATTTATCACTGTGTTTTACTATAACCAATTTGGTTATGGTAAAGCACAATGATATAGAATAGGAAACATTTAATAATAATGATTATTTACATAGCAATTTAGCACCATGTTTTACTATAACCAATTTGGTTATGGTAAAGCACAATGATATAGAATAGGAAACATTTAATAATATGATAAATGTCATTACATAGCAATTTAGCACTGTGTTTTACTATAACCAATTTGGTTAGAGTAAAACACAATGACAAAGAATAGGAAACATTTAATAATAATGATTATTTACATAGCTAGCAATTTAGCACAATGTTTTACTATAACCAATTTGGTTATGGTAAAGCACAATGATATAGAATAGGAAACATTTAATAATATGATAAATGTCATTACATAGCAATTTAGCACTGTGTTTTACTATAACCAATTTGGTTAGAGTAAAACACAATGATAAAGAATAGGAAACATTTAATAACATGATAAATGACATTCACATAGAAATTTAGCACTGTGTTTTACTAAAACCAATTTGATTAGAGTAAAGCACAATGATAAAGAATATGAAACATTTAATAATATGATAAATGACATTTACATAGTAATTTATCACTGTGTTTTACTATAACCAATTTGGTTAGAGTAAAACATTTTAACTATGATAAATGATATTTAGCACTGTGCTGGATACAGTAAAACACAAATTAAGAATAGGAAACATATAATAATATGATACATTTACATACAAATTTAGTATTGTGTTTTACTATAGCCAATTTGGTTACAGTAAAACACAATGATAATGAAACATTTATTATATGATATTATTTACATAGCAAAATATTATATTAAACATATCTTATTATCTAAACGTTATGAAAAGAATAGGATACATATAATGTAATAATATAATAAATACAAGTTACATAGTTTATCATCTTGTTTTACAGAACCAATTTGGTGACACAGTTAAACACAGTGATAAAGAATAGATACTGTTTTAGGTTATATAACCCTAACCCTAGTTTGAAGCGACATAATAAATTCATCGCGAAAAAGTACGTATCGTATTTAGAAACTTTTGAAATTTGTTAGATATGTTTAATAGGTTCTTACGTCTATAAAACAAACAAAAAATATAAATTTCACAAAAAATTCGTGATTTTAATAATTTGCATTTCTAAAAATGTACACTTATGAAATACCATACATTTTCCAACACATTTTTACTTCATTGATGATTCCCAGAAATCAAAATAAAACAAATTATGATATTTCTTTTACATTATAGATGTAAGAACCTATATTGAACATGTACCAAATTTCAAACGTTTTTTAAGACGATACGTATTTTTATCGATGAATTAAGTATGTGATCGCTTCAAACTAGGGTTAGGGTTAAATAACCTAACAGTTCATTCTTTAACACTGTGTTTAACTTTTAACCAAATTGGTTTTAGTACAACACAATGATAAACTATGTACATTTTATTTTTCATATTACATTATAGGATACATATAATGTAATAATAATAAATACAAGTTACATAGTTTATCATCTTGTTTTACAGAACCAATTTGGTTACACAGTTAAACACAATGATAAAGAATAGACACTGTTTTAGGTTATATAACTCTAACCCTAGTTTGAAGCGATCACATACTTAATTCATCGCGAAAAAATACGTATCGTATTCAGAAACATTTGAAATTTGGTAAATATGTTCAATAGGTTCTTACGTCTATAAAACAAACAAAAAATAAAAGTTTCAAGACAAATTCGTGATTTTAATAATTTGCATTTCTAAACATTTACACTTATGAAAGACAATACATTTCCAACACATTTTTACTTCATTGATGATTCTCAGAAATCAAAATAAAACTATTAGGATATTTCTTTTGCATTATAGATGTAAGAACCTATATTGAACATATCTACCAAATATCAAACGTTTTTCAAGACGATACGTATTTTTAGCGATGAATATTAAATATGTGATCGCTTCAAACTAGGGTTAGGGTTAAATAAACTAAAACAGTTCTATTCTTTATCACTCACTGTGTTTAACTTTTAACCAAAATGGTTATAGTAAAACACAATGATAAACTTATATGTCAATTTTATTTTTCATAACATAAAATGTTTGATATTCTTTATAATATTTAATATTATATTTTAGGCCTACTATTAATGACGTATAAATGCACACTACATCTGAAATAACTTTCTACTTCATTGGCGATTCTTACCAAAAAAAAGAACTAATTTTGTTATGTATATAGAGCAACCTATTATAACATGTCTTGTATGATTTTTATCTCGTTTCAATGACATTTTATACTACAATTCAAATGAAAAAGCATCACAAAAAAATACGTCTGGTATATATTCAAAAAGTTTCTAAACTCGGTACACAGAAAAAAGGAAATGTTGAAAATGTATGGTTTTTCATAAGTGTGAATTTTTAGAAATGCAAATAATGGAAATCATCGATTTGTCTTGAAATTTATAATTTGTTTTGTCTTATTGAACATATCTATACAAAATGTCAAACGTTTCTGAATACGATACGTTTTTTTTCTCGATGAATTTATAATGTCGCTTCAAACTAGAGGGTAGGGTAGTAACCTAACAAGTATCTATTCTTTATCACTATGTTTAACTGTGTAACCATATTGGTTCTAATAAAAAACAATGATAAACTATGTAAATTGTATGTTTCATATATTACATTTTTGCCAAAAAAAATTATTGGGAATGTCAAATTTCTTTTTCATGACATATATCTACAAATTTCAGAAGCTTTTGAGTACGAGTATTTTACGCGATGTTTTTTTATCCTCATTTTAATATTTTGGTAATGTAATTCACAAAGTTTTGTATCCAAAAATTGTTTATTCTTGGGTAGAAATGAGGAAATAAATAGTATTCCTGTATAATATAATAATCAATAATAAAGTATAAAAAAAGTGTTGTGTAAACGAACGTTTTTTACGCTTCGAATTTTCTGTTACATTATGTTTGAATTGAAGCTACAGATATTGAATCATGGACCTATAAATTAGTAATTTATAGGTCCATGATTGAACATATCGTCACTCACCACACATTTTTTGTTTTGTATTTCGAAAGTATTTATTCTAAAGAACAATTGATGCAAACATCAACTGCGTATCTTATTTCATTAATTAATTATATTAATTATAATTTGGCGATTATTCGTCACACGAAGAGTCGAATATCGATTCGTCTCGTCATGGGAAGAAAACGTGCATTGCGCACACTGTTTACGCGCCTCAACAATAAACGGCGAATATGCGATTCGTCACTTATGGAACGCCGTTTTACACAAGTTTTTGGCGATGATAAAAATTGCGTCGATGATGAAATTGCGTCGATGAAAATTGCATCGACGCAATGTAGATTGCGTCGATGCAATGTAGATTGCGTCGACGCAATTTACATTGCGTCGATGAAAATTGCATCGATGAAAATTGCGTCGATGAAAATTGCGTCGATGAAAACTGCATCGATGAAAATTGCGTCGATGAAAACTGCATCGATGAAAATTGATGTGATGAATTTAATTGATTATGAAAATTCCAAATGGTTTTAATTCAATCAATGATGAAAATGACTACTAGTAAAGTAAATGATGATGTTAATAATGATGTTAATAATGTTATTATGTTGCTAAAAATTGACGGTTTCTGAATATTTTGATATGATAAACATGTTTACCGCTTGCGCTAGCGCGCGTTATAGACAAGCGCACAGTGATCGCGCACTAAAACAATGTTGAAATATATGCACTGATTAACATTTTAGTGATTTATTGTCAACACATTTTAGCAATGGATCCATTATTGTCCTTTCGGACACATTATATCTTCTAGCTAATTGCTTCCGTTAATCCACCAGTTCAGTACATAAAATCCAGATGTCCAGCATCCATGACATCATATTCAAATCATACCGGCAGGGAGATCGCAATTTTCATCGATGAAAACTGCATCGATGAAAATTATTTTTTTTTTCATCGATGCAGTTTTCATCGATGCAGTTTTCATCGACGCAATTTTCATCGACGCAATTTTCATCACATTAACGCAATTTTCATTACATCGACGCAATTTTCATCGACGCAATGTTCATCACATCATTACATCAATACTATATTCATCGACGCAATTTTCATCACATCGACGCAATTTTCATTGCATCATCGACGCGATTTTATCATCGCCTAAACTGGCATTCCATACTAATTGCGTGTGATCTGATTGGTGTATTATAAATAAATTCATCGCGATGAATTTTTCAGTAGATGTAATGAGACAGTTCAGTAGATGAAATGACAGTTAATTTAATTGTTCTGCTCTTTTTGTACAAATCTATACTACTTTATATTATGGATTTTGTAGTACTGTTAAAATTATTAAATCTCTGGAAGTGTGTTTTACGAGTATGTCCGCAAATTTATGCGTTTACGGTTTTAAAATGTGAGTTTTAAATAGCGAACATGATCTTGTTAGGTGCACTACGCACGCAGTATTCCAAAATGTCTTACTAATTGGGAGAAAATCATATTGTATCATATCATATTATATCCATTCTTTAAATTCATATTCTTTATCCAAAACTAAATTGGTATAGTAAAACACAGTGCTAGCAATTTATCATATTATTAAATGTTTCATATTCTTTATCATTGTGTTTTACTCTAATCAAATTGGTATAGTAAAACACAGTGCTAAATTGCTATGTGAATGTCATTTATCATATTCTTAAATGTTTCTTATTCTTTATCATTGTGTTTTACTCTAACCAAATTGGTTATAGTAAAACACAGTGATAAATTGCTATGTAAATTTAATTTATCATATTATTAAATGTTTCCTATTCTTTATCATTGTGTTTTACTCTAACCAAATTGGTTATAGTAAAACACAGTGCTAAATTGCTATGTAAATGTTATATATCATATTATTAAATGTTTCCTATTCTTTATCATTGTGTTTTACTCTAATCTGATTGGTTATAGTAAAACACAGTGCTAAATTGCTATGTGAATGTCATTTATCATGTTATTAAATGTTTCCTATTCTTTATCATTGTGCTTTACTCTAACCAAATTGGTTATAGTAAAACACAGTGCTAAATTGCTAAATGTCATTTATCATGTTATTAAATGTTTCTTATTCTTTATCATTGTGTTTTACTCTAACCAAATTGGTTATAGTAAAACACAGTGCTAAATTGCTATGTAAATGTAATTTATCATATTATTAAATGTTTCCTATTCTTTATCATTGTGTTTTACTCTAACCAAATTGGTTATAATTTATTTAATTTTATTTCAAAAGACATTTACCTAAATTGCTATTTAATTATAGTAAAACACTGTGCTAAATTGCTATTGTATTAAGGACGAGTTCCGAGAAGATGTATTCAAAGCTACAACCAATCAGAACAGTGTTAATCAATATAGTCCATGGCTACAGTCAATCAGAAACGTCCAAATCGCAATAACCCCTAGGCTAATAGAAATTATTGGTCCGAGTAGCCTTTTCAACCAGACGTTGCGAGGTTTTAAAAGTAAAACATGATTTACTCGCCAGTTTGGTATAGTTTATATACCTGTTTAAGGAGGAAAAAACCGAGTCGAGTAGCAGAGCGCCCTCAAGCTGAGAGAGTAGAGTCGAGTATGTGGGAAGAAGTTGAGAAGAAGGAAGAAGGGGTACACACGACGGAGAGAGAAGAAGGGAAAGGCTCTTCCTAGTAGTATAAATTAGGTAAAACAAATATTAAATAAATCATAAATGACAATTAGCTGTATAGTGCTAAGTTCTAGTCTACTTTACTAGGTCTAGCTGGGCCTACCTACCCCAGGCGGCGCTACTACACTTGCGCACCTAAAACAGGGCATTAGTTACTCGCCACCACCATGTGAATGTTTTTAAATTTGGTAAGCTAGACAGATTGTGGTGCGAAGGTGCATTAGCACTGCCTAGGCAACGTACTAGCTAATAATAATAATAATAGGCCTAGAGGCTAGATAGATTTATATAGCGCAAATAAACGATGTCTCTATATGCGCTAGGCCTAATAATAGTAATAGGCCTAGCTAGCTAGTAGATATATAGTTTACCTACCCACCCTACTAGTTACTACAACAATATAGGTAAGGTGGCAGTCAATAGCTTATTAATAATAGGTGTAGAAGGCAAAGAATATAAATAGGTAAAGAATCAACAGTACGCGCTGTTATACATAGAAGGATAGGAAACGCGGACGTGCTTTCATGGATGCGTAAGAATCCAGCAGCCGAACGACGGCGGGCTCTAGATATGGTTCCCGTCTAATCCCACGTTTCGATGGATCGTGATGATCTGATGTGTTCTCGATATTAATATTTTGATAATCATTTTGATAAATAATCATCGTTTGCATTTTTATAGATATTTACAATAAAAGTTTTACCTTACCCACGCCTGAAGGTGGCGCACTTCTTCTAGCGAAAAAGAAATGTGCCACCTTCAGGCGTAGGCAAATAGTAACCCGGATGTGGTTTACACCGCCAACGGAACTGTTGTACTGTATCTTCTCCCTTTATTATCTTTGGTGTAGGCCTAGGTAGAGGCCTCTCCTTGCTTGCTAGTACGCTAGGTAGGTTATGACGGCCATAATGTAAACCCAACATTTTGTACAAAATTCCCCACAATGTTATTTTGATACGTTTAGTGCCGTCGTATATTTCTAAGTCTACAGTAACTAAAGAAAGGTACGGTAAATTTAGGGTTTTACACTCGGAATACATATATATATATATTAAAAGTTAAGGATTTATTGCGGTCATTACTGGAGAAGTTATTATCGTAACACACAGTGACAGTCTAGTTCTCAAACTCTATGCTGAGACAATAGAATAAATGATGTTTTTTATGGTTGTAGCCAATAGAAAGGCATTGGACACACTAAATTATACGCAATTTAAATCGATTTCACAGGCTAACTGTAATGCTGCGGAAAGTTCAACTTGTTACATGCAACATCAAGTTTTCAAGATGCGGAAAGACACTACAACTTTTCTACATCACATGTTTGTTCTCCTCATGTTTTTGTCATCGTTTTCTTTCTTCATGATGTTTAGTTACTTACAGTTTGACCTAGGCAATAAGGTTCCATTCATGATGCGTTATTCCAATAATAAGATTCGTCAATTTGGGGATACGCTGAGGAATACATTTAATAACCGTCCTGTTTTAGGCGTTTTACAGGGTAAGTACAGTATTTAAAATCACATTTAATTATTAAAAGTGTATTTTTATCAAACTTTTTGGCAACAAGAAGAATGAACAAAACTAATTTTGCTTTTAAATACAGACTCAAACCAAAACCCACTCATTATGAATGATATATGAAATAATATATTTAATAAAGTACACACAACATAATGAGTAAAGTAAAAAAAAGTAATGTCTGTTTATATGTTGTGTGATGAAGGTTTGTATGACAAAACATCAATGTCGACGATCAAAGTATTATTATTAATTAATTCTTACAGAACTATGCGGTGTACCACAAACTAACTTAAAATCAGTTTGTGGTACACCCACAACATTAAGTGATTTTCGGAAGTCTACAACCATTTCTTTGGTCTTAGATACATTCAAGAACAGATTGTTTTTGTTACACCAGTCTACAACTCGTTTAACTTGGTTGCGATAATTAGAATCATCACTGTCATCATTGATTAGACCTACAAATGGTAGAATAATCCGCGAATTTAGCGATATGACTACTGTAGTAGGTAACACAGTCATAGGTAAATAAAGTAAAACGAGTTGACTGTATATTTATATGTAATTTTAGTGCTGTATTACTAAACATTTCTTCCATCTCAGATGGGTTTATGAATCTGGAAATTAACCAAATACATGTACATGTTTCCACTTGGTATTGTTTACTTAAAGAGGCCTTATTTCAATGGGTTCGTTTACTTTTGTGTACATTAAGATATTGATTTAGGCTGGTTTATATTGCTTCACAACTAATAGAACTCTTAATCATTACAGTCTACTTGATTTCAGTATTACAGTATAATGTAATTGTATATATTAGCAGTCAGTCTATTCAGAATATTAACTCATTAAAAACTAATATGTCCACAACTTGCATATGTTACCAAAGTCATTCCAAAGATAATGAAGTTTACTTTTGAAGAATCCATGTATAATTTAGAGTTTCAAAACTAGCTACTGTTCGCTGGTTAATGAAACAGTTTCAAATTCATGTACAAATTAATGATCAATACGTCATACAAGATTTTTTTATTTCAATTAATGATCTATTTTGAAATATGTTACATTAGAACCTTTTGTACTGTATACTCTATAAAGGAGACACTTTCCTTATTATATAACCAAATGAGTAGAATAGAATATATGTTTTAACACTACAGCCAACCCCTATCTGTTAAATAACCCTTCGGGTGAGCATGGAGACATTTCTCCATGGGTTGAAAAAACAAAAAGTGTGTTTTTACCTTTTTTTTTTTGCAATTTACTGTATATGTATACAATACAAAAAGAAAGTTCTAAAAAAAAGATAAAAACTGAAAAATATAATTATAATAAACTAGCAGTAACCCGTGCTCCACACTGTCTTCTTCTTCTGCCTTAATATGTGGTTATATACTTTGCATGGGCAAGTATAAAAGCGCACTCTGATTAAAGTAAATTATTAAAATAAAAACAAATTATCACGAATAAAATTCGGAACTACTGTATTTACGGCCATTGATCTGTTATACACTATCCCTTCACTTTAAAATATATGTAGGCTAAAACATTAAAGCAATAGTGGATATGGAACTTTAGACTTACTTTACTTTTGACTGTTCACTTCAGATTTTATGAAAATAAAAGACGCTAAAGAAAAATTGTGCTGTGTGAATTAGATGATGCATGCAAACACATAACAAAGTATAAAATGCCAAACTATATTATTTTGGGTGTTTTTAGTGGTGTATTAATTATTTTTTGATACATAGGGATAAAATAAAAAATTGGACACAAATCGAATGAAACACATTGTGCGGAAACATGAATTGTTAAGTTTATTCATTTAAATTTTACACAATGGAGGAGGTTGCGTCGTTTGTGACATAACATGGTCGCTGAGACGTCAAATTACTGCTATTTTTTGCCTTTTTTTAGTGTTTCCTTAAAATTCAGGAAAGTGACATAGCCTATCGTGTGCGGCCCATCTATAAACATCAGTGTGCCAAATGTGAACACATAATGCAAAATATTTAGTAGCGTTAAATATAGATGATGATGATGATGATTCACTATGAAGTTGATTTCAATAACAGGTTCATATACGTCTTTCTAGAAGAAATGTTAAAATATTAGATTTAAATGTAGGCACAAGATGTTTATGTACAGGTAATCAAAACACAAACTAATGCAAACACGATCTGTCTTTGATTATTGTTAATGTTACAAGGTGAATTAATGTTGCTATATTACAGAATATTATATGTCACATTTGTTTATTTTTTTTTACTTTATTGCAGAGAAATGTTCAACACCTTTTGCTGATGTAAATAGCACGCTTAAAGTGAATCCTTTATTTGATAATTTTACAATGCATTCATTAGATCTAAATAAAGGTTGGCAGACACCATCTAAAGGTAAGCTTCTTACTTAGTACTGTACATTAAATTATGATTCAAAACATATTACCTTGTAGTAGTAAGTACACAGCCTTGTACCCAGTTAATGCATATTTAAAAACTTGTTTATGTTATATTCAACCTATTATTGATGCTTTGTATTGCCATGAAATAAAAAATAAAGAACAAAATGTTTATAATAAAAACGTCTTTAACAAACATTATAATGTGATTCAGCACAGCCACACCTGTTTTATAGATTGTGTTTCAAAGGCCAAGTTCGCAATTATTCTATTAATATGAAAATCACATTTTTTTTCCATGTACAGTATGTACATATGGGATAAACTAGAGGGTACTCAGAGAGTACAAACCTCCGCCTACTGTAAAATTCCCCTACATAAAATTCCCCTTGAAAATGTTTTTTTGTTTTTTTTACACTTTTTATTAGTTCTAAGTGTAAATAGGCTAACTGCACACTACAAAGTAGTGGATGAGAGTTTGGTGTAATGGTTATGTATCCAGCCTCTTACAGTTGAGATCCCTGGTTCAAGTCCCGCTGAGGTTTTTTTTTAAATTATTTTTTTTTTTTGTGGGTCTTGATCTTTAACCCTGATCCTTCAAAATGTAACCACAATTATATGATGAGTCATTGATCATTGTGGCTAAGTTTGGTGAGAATCGGATAAAAACTGTAGTCTCTAGGCAGTAAAATAGTTTTTTGTTAGTTGTGACCTTGACCTATGACCTTTTCCCCTCAAATTCGAACTCGTCCGAGCTTTTGGGGCATAGATCATTGTGGCCAAATTTGGTGAGAATCGGATAAAAACTGTGGCCTCCAGGCTGTTCACAGACACACAAACACACAAACATACAGGGGTGAAAACATAACCTCCTTGGCGGAGGTAATTATGTGATTTTTCAATATTATGATGCCTTTAAAGGTAGTTGGGGGTGTAGTGTAGGGATGCTTGCCACCTGTTTCCATTTCTTTTCACTGCTTATTGGTTTTTTTCTCTCTCTTTTTATTATTACCTTTGGTTACATTGAATTTTATTCTTTTTATATTTTTACAAAAATGTATGTATAATATATATATTTTTGTATAAGGTACCGTATAACATTAACAGAATGAATAAATGTGAGTGACCCCAACAAAAGAGAAAAAAAAAATCTTTGGTTGCAGTGAAGAATAATTATAATATTAATTTCATTTTATTAATTTTGGCAAACATAAACAGACAACAACAACAGATTGATTGCGCCAAGAAGTGGCAAAAGAGTCCAACAGCTTCTGTTGCCATGTTAGGCGTGCCACTCCAACAAATAAATAAAATTTTTAAAAAAGAAGAATTAATATTCGCTGCCATATTCACATTTTTTATGTCAATATTTGATAATCAGAATTACACAGCTGCAATGAGTATGAGAACATTCACAGGAAATGTAAATTGTAAATAATAAAAAAATCTAGAAGCTAAAATAAAAGATGCTTATATTTCTTTATGCTTTACTACTGTAAAAGAACACTTTATTGATCATTACAATTAAGCATGGTGTATTGTATGAATATGCCTTAATGAATATACTGAATGTGTAAATTAATTTTAAAAACATACAGTATATAATAAAAGTACAATATATTGTAATTGTGAATTTAAAATAATCACAGGGTTCAAATTCTCCAAGCCTGCTTTATACAGTCTTAACAATTGAGACAGGCTAATAATTATATTTAAAACATTGTTGACATTTGATTAGAACAATACAATGTAAATCTAAGGTGGTGATTGTATGAATACTATGCTTGTGAGGCTTTTATTATTAGATATTAGTATAATATCAAAGTATGCATAATATAATCAGGGAGTAACAACTTCCTGATATAATGTACAGTGTGATTAAATGATTTAATAATTTATATTTTCAGTTATTTATACGCAATCTATATATGATTCACCTTCCTTCACATTATTTAAGGCAAGGTAAGGAATGATTTTTTAAAGAATTGTACAATAATAAATAACATTTTAAATGGAATATATATTATACTAGTATATTACAGTATGTGATGCGTGATTGATAAGATATGTGTCTATACTTTACAATAGTAAAGTAAAACCGAGACAGAGAAGTAGAATATGTTTTAAGAGATAAGAAATCTGTGTAAATAGGAAAGACCAACTTGTAAATGTTATTTTGTATGTATAGACAGTTTAAAAAAAAGTCCAACAGCAAGTAAACTTGAAAAACGACCGCATACTTTCTTTTTTTGTATGAGTAGAGGCTGTATTAATAGGGAGCTTAGCTACAGTATGACCGATGACCAAACTACGTCATGTTAGTTCATTGTGCGCATGCAGAAATATTGAGACGTGTGTCCTGGCTCCTCACCTCGATGCAGATTTGATAGTTTCTGCTAGCTAGGTCCAGGCATTGACTGACGACAATCAATTGACCTGACCTAGGTTAGTTGTCGGTCGTCGCAAATTCAAAGCTCCGTAACAGCTATGAGAGATACTGAATCTTGATAAATTAGCTAAAATTTTAACCATGTTGCTTTGGGTTTAATAAGCAGCCGTTTCAACCACAAAGCTTACTTTTTATTAAGTGTAAATAAACTCAAATTTTCTTTATTTTTTATTAGAATACCAGCAATAGTTTACCACCGAGATATATTTTTTGTTTTCTGCGAGGCAAGATTAGAAGGTAGCCAAGATTATGGCCGAATGAAACTTGTTTTAAGACGAGGAATTCGTCAAGGATTAGAGGTGGAATGGGAGAGGTTTCAGGTAATTGCCTCTCTGCCATATGTCAGGTAAGTTTCAACATCCAAATTCAATAGCCCTGGATATAAAATGGAATGTAATGTATTTGTATTTTTTATATTGCACTTTATACTATAACCATCTCAAAGACACATACAACAATCTTCTATCTTCCCTTCTTTTCAAACTTACACCAAACAGTGCTCATTCATCTGTCCATTATGGCAGGGGATAAGATGCACCAGTACACCAGTAATTATTCAAATTCAAGAAATTTTATTGGTCCACTTTAAAATGGAAATTTGTTTTTCTTGACATAATTAAGACAACTAGATGGTACGCTCGCTTCGCTCGCGTACCATCTAGGTCGTGCCCACAGATGGTTCTCGAATACATAATAATTTCAGCGTTAAAAAACTGGCGATTTCAAATGTACGTACCGCAGGACAATAATACATGTCGTGTACAGGAACGAATAAATAGACACTGTGATTTATGTACTCAACTAAAATCAGCACCCTATTACTTCCGAAAGAGAAACTTATCACAAATAAGACCAATTGTTTAAGTCAAATTTAAACAAACTTAATTTGTGTTTTGTATGTAACATTAGGGTTGAGGGATGGGGAAGAGGATGGGTGCAAAGAGGAACAATGTTAAAATATATTCTTTATCCATTTAGTAACGAAATATTAATTGCTTTCATGTTTTACAAATAATATACCACTAAACACAGTAAAACATTGCGAAGTAATACTTTGTTGAATTATATCCAACCTCTGCAGCACAGATTGAAAACAAAAATGGATCGAATTTCGAGTATACAGTACTGTACTTGCCTTTACGACGCCTGAGGGAATAGACACTTGTGAAACAGAGATTGGAATGTTCCATTCATCGCAAATCAATACATTTGTATAATCGTATATTAAATCTATCAAAATAGTATTTTTTTAAGAAAATCGGCCTGTCTTCAACATTATGATGCTGTACTCTAGCTGTTCAACCAGTTTTCAGCTATTAAAAACAATTATCGTAGGAGGAGATAGGAAAATGCGAAGCCTCCTCGTATTTTTGTGGCGGGTATTTTTCAAGATGGACATCCATTAGACAGTGTATACCACGATCGGAAAACACCCCTATTTGGGGCAAATCGTTGAACCTAAATTCGTTTTAATCGTCAATAACTAATTACCTAACTCAATTTAATTAGTAAACAGGGTTACATCAGATGGTTAAAATCAGTACCGAAAGTATGAACCAACCATCGAGTAGAAATTCTAGAAATAAACCGAGATTTACCGAATTTTGCCCTTACGTAAATTTATATATAGATAAGACAACAAAGAAAAATACATCAAATTGCAAAAGGTAATGTTAAAATACTATTTATAGGCCTATGTTAAAATACTGTTAACTATTAAAAAATTCAGATTGCAGAAACGCCATAGGCCCTGTAAAATACTATTGAAACAATTAAAATTCAAAATAAGATTTATTGTCAACCATTAGAATTGTACATATTTTATTTACAACAAACGACTTCCTGTACATAGATTGGTTTTTGTGGGTCCTAGTCTAATGCCAGATCTATTAAAATTGCAACAGTAATGTATGTGTAGGATCTTTCATAATATTTTCAAATTAGCTGGATAGGGGGATTAGATAGCTAAAATAGCCTTCTATTTTAGCATATACAAGTACACCATTTTTGCATCTGCGATATGTTTGCTAGCCAGAGGCTTTACTATCAGTAGATAATTGTACTGCGAGTTAGTGCTCAATAATGATTAATACTGTATGTTCCAAATATTAGAGTTGATTTTGTAGTGTACAGTTGTGTAAATTATTTATATTAAACACACAATAATCTAATTTGTGTAACAAACATTAAATCAACATTAAAACAGCACCTGATCAATAAACCAATACAATAGAATATGAATGTAGATGATTTGATAATAATTTATCAATGTTGTAGTACAGCCATATGTTTTCAGGTATTTTTTGCCTTTAATAATTGATTGAATTCTTTTCTTTATACCTTTGTCAGGTCTGTGAATCCAAGCCATGTAGTAGATAAGCAATGTCATGTTATGCTAGAGCGACATTCAATAACACTTTATTAATGTTGTGTATAGTACAGTCGTATGTTTTCAAGGATTTAGTGCCTTTAATAATTGATTGAATTGTTTTCTTTATACCTTTGTCAGGTCTGTGAATCCAAGCCCTGTAGTAGATAAACAATGTCATGTTATGCTAGAGCGACATTCAATAACACTTTATTTAAATGTTGTGTAGTACAGTCATGTTTTCAGGGATTTTACTGTCTTCAATTGATTGAAATAATTCTTTTGTTTATACCTTCGTCAGGACTATGAATCCAAGCCCGGTAGTAGATAAACAACGTGATGTTATACTAGTTGTGTTCAGTACCTTTCCTACTGATATGGACTTTCGGCAGATGCTTGAGTTTCAAGGGAAACAGCTATCTGATGTATATGTAGTTAAGGTAAGTAAGGAAAATTCATTATCACTCATGATTGTTTATTTAGTATTTTATATACTGATCTGAACATTTTGTCAGATGTTTAATTTGATTCAAGATACTAATTTATATTTTTTTCCTCAAGGCCACAATTTACAGTATATATAAGCAATATATATACAATATTATATAACACCTAAATAAATTCCTGTCATTTGATTGGACGATTGTGGGTCACATGGCGTGCAATAGTATGCACTATTAAACAATCGTTTAATAGTACTTTTTTAAACATTTTTGTGTACGAAAAAAAAAATGTTTCGCGGATGAAAAAAAATCTAGTATATAAAAATTACTGTGAAATACAACAGCGCCACCTGTTGTCCTGCCTCTGTTGTTTGTAAACACCACCGCGAGATATGCAACAGCAGCAGATTTTGGTTTACGATTTGGAGATATATATGTACTAATTTCATAGGTCTAGCCTAGCTAGGCCTGTTAGTATTAGGCTAGGCCTAGCCTAGGCGTTTTAGGATTGTTTGGTTGTTTGTTGTCATAATTAACACTAAAGTAGGAGTGTTTATAAAATCCATATAAATATAACATTTAATATAATATTAAAAACCAAATGTTACTGTTTTAATCAATTGTGAATGAAATGTAGGCCTCTTGTTGACTAGGGCTACCTTTTTTTGATTCAAATGACAGGAATCTATTTATATGTTATATAAAACAAATAATGAATGTTTTATATTCGTGTAATGGTAAAAATAAAGGCATTTGGTGAATGATGAAAAGTTATATCAACTCGGCGTTGCCTCGTTGATATAACCTTTCATCATTCACCTCATGCCATTATTTGTACCATTACACTCATAAACATTCATTATTTGTATAATATCCAATCTGCAGACAGTACTGGTTCAATCTTATTAGATCTCGTCAGTGCAGCTCAGGTTTCGAAATGAAATGTACTGCAGAACTGGCACAATATATAGGCTGAGCCAGGTATGCGGGACATGATACACTGATTATGAACACAAAGAGTGCCCAAACTCAACGAGCGTGCTTTGCAAAATGCTAATAGTATTCACAACATACAATAATAATATATATATTAATTAAGTAACAATTAAGTAAAAAGTTACAGTGTGTAATGATATCCTGTGGTGGATACTTAACTTTTGTATTGTATAGTTTAGACAAGGGATAAATATAACATTTGTCTGTAGTAAAAGGCATGTGAAATGATGATTTATTCCAACAAGAATAATACTGTCATTTTAAGTTTATCACTAACAATGAATGGTATGCATTTTGTATGCACGCATGAATGATAATTAAAATGGTATGTGTTGCGATTTAGTCATAGTTGTGTAATTTCCTAATAGTGACTCTTGGCAGATGCTGGAGTTCGAAGGGAAACAACTATCTGATGTATGTAGTTAGAATACCATATTGAATACCATTATTTATATAAGTCGTTCAATATAATAATTAATTGTTTTTACTTTTACAGAGTTATGATTTAGGTCTATCCTGGACTGATCCAGTGTCTATAACACACAGCACAATAGCTAGATTAGAGCCATTTCCAACCTTATTTGTTCCAGGTAAAGAATGTTATTTAAAATCATCACCTATGATATTTATTCATTTTTATAACATTCAACAAGGATGTAAACCAATCAGACGTGCTGAAATAAGTCACGTGTGTGCTCTTTCAGGGCTGCAAATTAACTTTTTTACTTGGTAGCACTATCAAATTTGTATGATGGCTCATAATAATTTTTGGTAGCACCACCAATTTTTTTAGTAGCACCTTTTCATCGACAACAACCCCCTTCCCTCAAACCCCATCCGCGCAGATCCGTTTTTAGTTTAGTTGGGGGGGGGGGGGAGGAGGTATAAAAATAAAAGCCCCCCCCCCCCCCCCGGCGCTTGGGGGGGTGGGGATTTTTAAGTAATTATATGTTGTTTCAATCGATTTCTGAGCACATAAATTGGGTTATGCACATTTTAGGCACTGGTCCTGATGCGCCACTTATATTCACGCAAGATTTATTCTTTTTACGGTACGGAAAGAAATTACTGCTTTGTACAGTATATACGCGTAACCTTTCGTAGCCTACGCGTAAATAGACCGTAGGTCATTGTTCTCTAAACGTATCCTGCAATTTACAAAGTATTGTTCGTTGCCTACGATGTATTGTTTATGATAATATCTACGCGTCGATACACCAATGTCATCGCCTTTAGGAGCATGAATAATGGAAACAAACATGTATTTGTTGGCTAATTAAAATCCTAGTAGAAGACGTTAATTTTTGTAGCCGCCCTACACATCGGTTGTCCTAATTTGGCAGGACATCCGCCGACGAGACGACATCGGGCCCAAGGCCCTCAACTCACGCAGAGAGAGTTTCGGCGGCCTACATGATTCAATCCGGCCATTCAATCCTACCTTGGTTTAGCGAATTATAAAAACAACAACACCTTGGCTAGGACGCAAACAAAATATATGCAAAATAAATATATATTCCATGTTAAGATTTAACATAGGCCTTTGTAAATTATTATTACGATAAAAGGCCCGACCAGAATTTGGAGGGGAAAAACGTGCGAATCGTGGGAACAGTTTATAGAGCTGTATTACGTTTCATGTGACGCAAAATTCAGGTACTCTGTTTTGTAGCCACGTGGTAAAACAGAGTATCGCGTTTCATGACATGTGACCAAAAAACTAGGTCTGTATTAATTACGATCTTCTGTCGGCAGTCTTTTTGAGCGACCGATTGAACGTTCTGATACTATATTTAGAATGAATTGTTTACGATCTTTTTGTTTGCATGTTTTTGGATCGACTGGACGTTCGCTATATTATTTTTATTAGTTGGCATAGTTCATTGTGTTGGATCGTGTCTCGTATACATTGTAGGAAATTTATATTCACCGTTGTTGAGAGTAAAAAAACACACACGAATGAAACATTTACGAATAAAAAATATTATATTATATATTTCTTAGTAATGTACAAATTGGTCCTCCTCCGCCAGTCAAAATTAACACATTAAATAATAGTTTTCACACCTTACTTACTATAGAACATCGTGAGGTTGTTTATTGAGGTTACTAACGAAGCCAAACAATGTAACCTACAAAGCCAACAACGTAGCCTGTTTTATCTACGAAGCTACTTCGTAGGAAAAGCTGCGGTATTTTCTCTGATATATAATTTTCGATAATCAGAATCTGGAATAAAGTATTAAATCTACTGATAAACAATACTGCTGTTTAATCTATATAATGAATAGATATTATTATATATATCATTAATTACATTATTTAGTAATCATGAACCATTATACTGCCTAAAAAATGCTGATGGCTGCGCGGCGACAATCCTTAGTATCTGCCGCGCCCGCCCTGGCTAACTTCTGTGTACGGCGGTACAATTGTTTTTTTATATTCCTTCTTTAAAACGGAGGTGATTTTTCCACGAGGTTTGTGTCGCCCGCGCGTCACACTGTGCTGTGTATTTGGTGTCCTTTTGTGTGATTGGGTAAGGCAGCATACAATAAATGGACGAACTTCCAATCACAACGAGTGTAAAATGTTTAGGGGCTTTGTACGCTTGAATGAACCTGACTCCTTTGCGGCGGCGGTGACTAGTGGAAACTCCTGAGCCTTCCGTAAGAGTAGAGAGAGATTAAATTACAACACAGTTAAATAGGGAAAACACACCTGACTTCAATTTGAAACAACTCGCACAAGCAGACGATCTTGTCGCGCTATGCGCGACCTATTCTGTTGCTTTAGTCGCAAACAGAAAAATTAGGTCGCAAATGCGACCAAATACCCCTTAATTTGCAGCCCTGTCTTTAATTTTTCACTATCATGCACTGGAGTACAATACAATGTTGTGCAATTGTAAATACCCTCGAGTGCGCCGTATCTCTACTAATGCACTCATGTATTATTTGTAAATACCCTCGAGTGCGCCGTATCTCTACTAATGCACTCATGCATTATTTGTGCAATTGTAAATACCCTCGAGTGCGCCGTATCTCTACTAATGCACTCATGCATTATTTGTAAATACCCTCGAGTGCGCCGTATCTCTACTAATGCAGTCATGCATTATTTGTGCAATTGTAAATACCCTCGAGTGCGCCGTATCTCTACTAATGCACTCATGCATTATTTGTGCAATTGTAAATACCCTCGAGTGCGCCGTATCTCTACTAATGCACTCATGCATTATTTGTAAATACCCTCGAGTGCGCCGTATCTCCACTAATGCACTCATGCATTATTTGTGCAATTGTAAATACCCTCGAGTGCGCCGTATCTCCACTAATGCACTCATGCATTATTTGTACACTATACAGGAGTCCCACTTTCGTATACAATTTAGCAACCAGCTAAAATGTACTTTGTCTACATGGACCATTTTTGTGTGAAATTTTTGATTTAGATTATACCCCAGATTCCTGAATCTGTCTATTGTCTTCGCACCGATTACTAGCTGCATTATTGGAGTATGTTTCCATACGCTCTTGATCCCAAAAAATGACAGGGGTAATAATGTGAAGCGCTTAGAACATTGTGCAATAAGCGCTATAGAAGAACGAATATTATACTAATAAGTATATTGTGCTGAAGTCATTTGATTTATGCACTTTTTTATTTGATTCTTTTCCTTTTTATCAGGGCCTGGTCATTCTATACAGTTAAGCTGTGGTCGCATTATAGTACCAGGCAATTATTTTCAAGTAGATAGATATAGCAGTAAGTACTGTTTTTAATTTTTGATTTTCTTAATTTTTATTTCATACATATCCAAAGTAACTTGCCAATTCCAGGTAAGGATTGAAACATGGCACTAGGCCAGAAGTGAACCCTGGCGCTGGGCCAGGAGTACACCTTGTATCTTTGGATTGAAAGGCATGCAAATTACAACAAGCTATAGATTCATTACCTGGAGCTACTGCTTATAATTATATTTACAATGACATTCAGAGATAACAACAATGCTTTTGAAAATGCATTTATTTGTGCTCAATACATGATTAAATTTACTTAATGCATATTAATTAAAATAAATCCACATTCAATTTATATTAAAAAGATTTGCATATGTTGCTTTGTGTTTTAAACATTATTTAATTTAAAACTACATTTCAGGAGAATATCCTCATCTCTGTAGAAACTGTACCAACTACTGCAATATATTCTACAGTGATGACGGCGGTGTTTCCTGGCACGCTGGTGGATCAACCCCTTACACGGAAGATCAGCAGGGAATCCCAATCCAGCCAAATGAAGTCCAGGTAATCACAATCATATAAGCTCTTTTAAAGGGACACTTTCGGGACCCAACGTCTTAATAGGGATGTTCCCTTAATAGGGGTGTCTCAAGGAGGGATTGTTCCGAATTTCTATTTTGGTACTGTAAACTACTAGCTTCTTGAATCTAACAAAAATATTAAAAAGCTGTTATCAGTTTTTTTAATAGCTTTGTCATATTTTGTTGTCTTGGATGATATATAAAGTATATCTCCTTTTGCATGGCTTTACAAAATGTTATTTACATAATTTCTACACAGCGCAGTGAATTAAATACTAGGGCTGCTTGTTTCACATACCCCACTACCTGCCTTGACAAGAAGACCTTAATGAGTGTTCTGTCCAGGCAGTTTCCAGGCGGTTTGTAGACAGTAAAGTTAAATAATAATTAAGATTTGCGTAAGCTTACATTACTTACTTATTCCTAACCATGTAAAATAATTAACCATGTATGCAGGCGTACCTATTAAAAGTATTACGCCCGTATTCTTAAACCGGACTTTAGTTCGACTTAAAAAAGGAGTTTGAGTTATTACTTCAAGACCGATTCATAAACAAAGTAGTCAAATTTTGCAGTTCGACTTAATGAAGTCAAGCTTTTAGTCGAGTTGCACACGTCTGGGTAACAAAGGCTATACATTGGCCAATGACAAGAGAGTATTTGAGGAGCAGCCAAAGTATGATCGCGACGAACCACGCACTTCATAGTGTGACAAGAAAGCGCTAGGCCCCCTAAACATTCCATCGCGTGGTTAATTTCCTCATCTGCCATTGTCGCAATGGCGTGACGTAGGACTTGCGCAAAGAAAATAATGTAATTTGTATACGGTTGTAAATAAAGATGATTTTCATTATTATAACTTATACCAATGTATATTTAATTAAGCTAATATAAAGATAGTTATTTCATTCTTCAATATCTGGCCAATATAAAAACTCAATGACTGTTACGTTTTTCATAAACATTGTTTAAAAACCATTTAGTCGACCATTTAGCCTGCCCCCTCCAGGACTAAAAAAATCGACCAAAATCCGTCCCGATTTAGTCGAGGTTGGCCTGAATTAGTCGGCGATTTAGTTGAAGTTCGGTTTATGAATTAAAATGACGTCATTTTTAAGGTTTTAGCTCGAACTACAACTAAAGTCCGGTTTAAGAATACGGGTGTTAGAATTGTTAGGCAATAAAGTTTAATAATGAAACTTAGTAATGAAGGCTTATGTTCTCTGTTTTATGATTATTATGCTCTGTCTACACTATTATATCAAAACTTCACAGTATGTGACAAAAAATGTGATGTGCCCAAATGTGGACACTATGATGTCATCATTACCATATTTAGACACATCACACTCTTTTTTTCAAACTAGTTTGATAGTGTAGACAGAGCTTAAGGCAATGGGGTTAGTTCAATAATGAAACTATGTGTAGGCCTACAGTATTTTTATATGTATATAGGCATACCTTTGCTAAAGCATTTAGTTACGTAATAAAGTGTAGGCCTCAAAATCTTTAATTTTAATTGTTAGCCAATGAACTACAGTAGAAATATCTAATCTTGTTCATAATTTTCAGGCAGTGGAATTGAATAATGGAGCTGTGTGTATTAACAGTCGCACGATTGATGCTGATCACACAAGGTCTCAAGCATATAGCTTTGATGCTGGCGTTACACTATCAAAACCTTTACTAACGTCAGTCTTTGAGCCTGGCTATAAGAAGAAGAAGAACAAGTGGCATAGAGCATCTGCTGGAGGGTGTGCAGTAAGTTTAGTAATCTTAGGAACCCGAGAAGACACAAGCTGTTTTATTTTATCTTTCTCCCCTACATAGCATACAGATTCGTATGAACTGTGCATAGTTTTCACACATGTACTGTACCCTTTATGAGAGATTCACATTTCATATACAGTACACAATGTATCTGCATTGATCATTGTACAAAAAATTGCGATATCCATGTAGCAAATGAGTCATCATACAATAGAACCCCTATTAAAGGAACAAATTCCTTCCCTTCCATTTGTTTCATGGGAAAGTGTCTCTCCTTAATAAGGGTTTCTCAAAGGAGGGGTTTTAATATATATTTTTATACCAGTTGTTGAAAACATAATAAAGATTACTTGACTTATATGTCATGGACTAAATTTTTTTGGCTTGTAATTGGGGAGAGTACAAGATTTGAATTTGTATCCTCATTTAAGAGATACTGTACTTAAATCATTTTAATTATTTTTTTTAGTTTATACGATAAATATCCAATCCTGAATTTATTGTTATTTTATGTATTTTTATTAGGCTGGTCTTGTTCGTTTTCCTGCACCAAACTCAAACCCAGTCAATCCTACATACTGGATGATAATGTCAAACCCCGCCCACAGGATGACACGTAAGTTTCTGTCTGTTCGTCTTAGCAAGGATGACTGCTCAACGTGGTCAGAACCATGGATATTCCACGAGGATTTGGCCGGATACTCGGACATCACTACATTTGAATTAACCATAAACCATCGCAAGTTTACATTCTTTGCCGTGGTGTATGAGGGTGGCACAGTTAATTATCAACAGCATATGTTATTTAAAATGTTTAATTTGGAAGCTGTTGTTAAAGGTATGCATGACAGCAATAGGCCTACCGAGAGGTGAGAAATTTGTAGACAACTTTTAGAAGCTTGTGACCAAAAAAAAAGAAATTCATGCTTTCATTTTGTCCATTTTGATAATTTATGTACAAATTTGTAAAGCAATTTTGGAAATATGTCATTCAATCATTGTGTAATCGATGAAAGTTGAAACAATTTTACTTTCACCGATTAACGTGACTAGCATGGAAAAACAGTAGTCAAAAGTGATTCAAATGGAAACGATGTATCGATACCACAGTGATTCTGATAATATACCAATAATGCAGAAGTCGGAGTGCGTTAGTGGAGCGCACTCGCACTCGAGGGTATTTACAATGGTGCGACATGTACAACATTGTGAATACCCGAGAGTGCGCTTCATATGAAGTTAGACTTGTGCGTTATTTGACTTGCAATATTAACGAATTCTATAGAAAATCACATCAATATTTTAGACATCTTTAGTTGTGAAATAATCGCTAAAAAATCATTGAAATGTGTAAATAGTAATAAATAGTACTTAATTATTTTTTGTTATTTATATATACATTTAATTTAAGAGATAACAACTTTAAACAATATAGTTGAACTCCACATTTTGGACACCCCTATTAAGGGAACACTTTGTGGGTCCCTAATGAGGCTTCTACTTTATCTAGTGTGTGTGCCTTGTAAAGGTTGTTACACATGGATATTTCTTTGTGAAAAGGCATATTGGTTGGCTAAGAGCTTTTTGTCTGCCAATAGATTCGTATCAATGAATGACTTTTATGATTGATTAGAGCCGTTCAACCAAGCGTGAAGATTTATGTTTTCTAAACATAGAAATGAAACCACTGCTTTGTATTTTTAAAATGCACATTTTTGCCTTAATAATCAATTTCGTCATATATGCAGCTTTATAGAGACTATAGCAAGAAAGATGATTGATTTAAAAATTTAATATTACTACCATGCTTTTGTGTCTGAAGCAGGACAATACTGACGTATGACACATGGATGGAGTAACTTTGACGGTATGCCAGGTGTATGCGAAAAACAAACAATCATATTAATCTTCGTCCGGTAGACCCAGTATCGCCTGATTTTATGATATAAAATGATTTCAAGTATATATTATTAACATGCTTTAGTGGTAAATTAAACTTATATATATATTTATATTTCCAGAAACTAGTTGAAATTAGTAATTGTTAAACTTTTCATTCTAAATGCATCAATCGTCAGCTTCAACCCCACAAAACATCACTCATCACAGAAGGCGGTCTTCAGTTTTTCGGAATAAATCTAATCAGTATTTTGACTTAAATTAACTATTTTTTATTTAAAAATGTATAAAATATTAAAATAACCTTAAATATAATTTTAGGATGTACTGTATGATGAAACCCTGCAGGGTCCTACTGGGCAAAGATTAGTATGACCTGAAACAAATTATTTTGTACGCATATTGACATATTTCTAGCACTTGTAAACACCAAAGACATTGAATTTGGTTTGATTATTTTATGTGTTATTTTATCTGATGTATACTGTACAATGTATATGTATATAATAAGAATAATTTAATATTAAATATATATATAACAATATTGTTTATTGGTAAAGTTGTGATTAGATTAAGAAATGTTTCACAGGATTTTCTGCCCCTATTTCTAATCCTACTTTAATCCCACAACCTTCCCATTATGTTTTTCTGCAGGCTTGCTTTAAAACAAAATGCAATTGGTTATTCATGATACAGTTGTCTCTTCATCTACTGGACAGCTTTAGAAGAAGCACAACCTCTGGACCAATTGTAATATATATACAACTATTTGTAGCAGTTAGTAATTTAGAGAACCCAACCATTGAGCCTTTACCCAAAACAAAACACTGCCACTTTCCTCCATATTTTCTACGAAAAACGTCAGCAACGTTTTTGGCAATGTCGGAACGGTTCGGATACCTGGACATGGCCTGCTTCGAGAAGCGCACTACGTCTCGTTTCATAGTCTCAGCCATGTCTGTTTCAACGATAATAGCCTTTTGATCCAGTGTTTGCCTCGGAACGTTGACAGAACCGGAACAGAACACAGTGACACGTTGGTCCCCTGCTTCAAGTACTGCGTAATCTAAATTCAACGGTGCTATGTTCCAAGCGAATGCTTTGCCGGTAAATATATGCCAAAAAGGTCCAAACTTATTTTCCAGAACACGTTTGATTGACGAAATGACATCAGCAGAATACTCTTTGTGTTCGATAAATGTTTTAGTTATGATATCAAATACAAATTGTCGTATCGTGTCGCACATGTTGTCCTCGATAATAGTAACTTCATCATCTTCGTCATCACCGTTTGTGTCTGGCGTTTCGTTTTTCGTATTTTCTTCAAACTCACAAATCACCTCTAAATCATCTGTCGAAGTTCCAATAGATTGAACCTCTCCAATTACTTTTGCTTCCACTATCGATGTGATCTGTGTCGCTTTATCTATCTTTTCAAACGACTCCTGTTTAACCTCTGGCACAGTGATGTTATTGACATAAGAAGGAATCGTTGGTACACTTACTACTGAAGCTATCGTATTAGCATGTGTAATAACTCGATTCTTAAAAACTAGAATATCAGTAGCTTGACCAAAATCAACAAGGTTGCTCGAAAAGGACGTAATGTCTGTAATATTTCTTAAACCAATGTCGATTTGTTCAAGAATAGTAGAAAGATCTTTCACATTGTCGTTTTTCTTCGATCTAATGAACTTCAACTTCTGTTCTCGCTCCTCTTCGATGGTTCTAATACGTTGTATTGCACTTAAATTTACTCTACTTTCTTCTTCAGAAACAGCACTTTCGATATCATCTAATAGACTCTCTATTGCCTCAGAAGCTGTTACTAATTCTTTTTTCTTCTGGTGAACAGTCGCCAGCGCCTTATCGAGTTCCTTTTTAGAAGAACTCACTACATCCCTCACAGAGATGCACTCGTGATCTCCTTTGAGATGGTTATCGCATAATAAGCAGTCACGGCATATGAGATAACCACACGTCTTGCAGAAGAACCGGATTTCCTCACCAGTATGTCTAGGACACTCTTCTAACAGTGTTCTTGCAACATGCCTTATATCAAACAGGCCGTTCTTTATATCACTGACGCTAAAGATGAAATGACTACGCGTCAATCTGACCTTAGAATGGGCGTGTCTGCAGTCGTCGCAGAAAAAGTCATCGCACTCATTACAGCAGAAGAATGCTTCTTCGTTGTCGCAACTCGTGCAAACTATTGGGTTATCGCTTAAAATTGATTTGCTAAAACTAGCAATCTTTCCAGACAACTTTAAGAGAAAATTGTTTGTTTTAAGTTTTCCAGTTCCATCCGGGACAGGTGTAGACAGATTACAAATATTACAAATCACCTCATTGGTATCCGTTAATGGCAAGCATTGTTCACAAAAGCTATGAAGACAATTTAAAAGTTTCGGCACGTTGTAAACATCTTTACAGAGCTGACACACGATGAGTCGCATATATTCGTCTGAACGGTCGGAAGCCATTTTAAAACTGTTATTACTTAATTTTGAGTGAACTATATACTAAATAATCCGACGTTCAATTTCAATAGGATACATCGATGTGGTGAATCCCTATCCATTAGCGGTAATTATAAAATCAATAAAAAGCTGTGTTAGTCCCATTTATCAAGAATACTGTATAATGTGAGTGTATGAATTGATCAATAAACAACAGATGTTGTTGTGAAGAGCTGTTTTACTATACATATCGTGCGTCGCATATAATGGTACATCGACCTTGTGTCGCATGCGATTTTATATAGTACGTCGGCGTTGTGTCGCATCCGATTTTATATAGTATGTCGGCCTGGTGTCGCATGCGATTTTGTATGGTACGTCGGCGTTGTGTCGCATGCGATTTTATAATGGGACGTCGGACTTGTGTCGCATGCGATTTTATATAGTACGTCGGACTTGTGTCGCATGCGATTTTATATAGTACGTCGGACTTGTGTCGCATGCGATTTTATATAGTACGTCGGCGTTGTGTCGCATGCGATTTTATATGGTACGTCGGCCTTGTGTCGCATGCGATTTTATATGGTTACGTCGACATTGCATTCTCAAACGATTTTATATGGCACATCGGCATAACCGTATCATGCGCTTTGACGGGGTGGTTTCAATAGACGTAAGGGTTCGAGAACAGAACTACAGCAAAATATAATGTATTTTTTGTTATAAATATATATTACCATAATCATCCAATGTAAATCGGTATTATAATAAAGATTTGTTTTTGGCCGACCTAAAGGGCGTCTTTTACGTTTAAGAAGCCGATGTCAAAAGAATTAACAGACCCGAGTAAGGTTGACAGAGCCGACTGCTGTACACAACGGGCTGGAAAAGGATTGCGGAAATGCAATGATGAAAGAAAGTTGGCTACCAATTCAAAAAAGCTTTATAATGTACGACTACGGTTTCAGCCATCGGCTGTTTGTGTCATTTGAATTTTTTTTTAATAAAGATATACCGAATAGGCTATAAAAAAGCTGCGCTTGCTTTTACTTTTCACAAGGCCTTTCATTTCATATATTTATTTGACCAACAAACCATAATATAAAATATACAGAGATGAATTGGTCAGAGACTGCTAAAGTAAATAAAATTGCTATAACTGCAAGAGTCAGCAGTCAGCAGTTTCATGAACTAAAATAAATTCATAATAAACAGTAATTTAACTTGAATATGTTAAGAACAATTCGTGCACGTGGGAACTAGTTTAGTTTTTGTAGTGAGTCATTGTGTCATGGGACCAGTCGAGATCTGATAATCGGCACTATATGCCAACTTTCCGTCGTTCTGCAGTCGGGAATTTCGTCAGTAAGTAATGGAGTAAAGAGAGACGTCAACATTGTGTCCTATGCTTTTTATATAGGTAAGGTACGTAACTTATCACGTGCGCTTTTCTAGGCACGTCAGCATTGCAGTCTCTCATGCGCTTTAATATTCACGTCGACGCATATATCCGCCTCTCATGCGCTTTTATTATGGAGCGTCAATCAAAGATGTCTCATACGTCTCATAATTACAAAATATATTGTATATTTTTTGTCTGCAAATCAGTATCTTTTATTAGTAAGAGCAACTATAAAAAATAATTTTGTAATATAGAATCGAGAAATGATAAATCAGTTGTTGCTTTGTTATAGTTTGAATGTAACAAAAATTAGCAAAACATTTTCATTTTCGTCAGAAAAGTTGATTTCGTTAACTATAAAGGAACGCACATTCAAAGATTCTTACCGGAGTTAATAATAATGTTAGTTTTCTGTTTAAGTTGTAAACAAAGTGGTATTAATAAACAAATCAGTTTTAATTAATTAAAATTAAAATTAATTAATTTTAGTACAGTATTAGACAGAAAAAACATCTATTGAGGTAAACCAATGTTATTGTCCTTGTAGAGAGCATCCACTTGGTCAGCCGTTAAAGATATATCGAAGAGCTTCACTTCATCAATAAGACCAACAAAGTACTCCAGGTTCATACCTACGCCTGCTTGTCCAATCGTTACCGGAGTGTTCTTCACCAAAATGGTTCCACTACAGCAGTCTTCATCACCAACTTGTTTTTCACCATCAAGATAGAACGAAAGTAATTGTCCATCATATGTCATAACAACATGATGCCATGTATTCGGGGCGGCTCTAAGATTGATATAATCCCACGCTGTGGAACTATCACTGGTTATGATTCCTCCACCAAGCATTTGTCCAGAAAATTCTCTGCCCATTCGAATCTCCCAGCCGCCGGTACTGTAATACCCATTGTTGACAATACCTTGGTAGTTGGTTGTGGTTGTTCGTTGGAACCATGCGCTGACAGAAAACTTTGATCCGAAGTTGAAATTACGAAAGTCGTCTACAACAACTTTAGTGCTGCCATCGAATTTACCAGCTTTGCCTTTTATTCCGCTGTCGTACGACAATCCTCCGGTTATGGCACCGTTTCGTTCATTTCCAGAGTAGTCCAGGGAATCCCTGTCAAACGGGTAGTATCCAATCAGGTGTTGGGCCAGTGTGTCTTCCGAATCGTATTTATCGCAGAGTTGTTTTACGGCCTCTTTTAATGGAGGACATTTTCCATTAACTTTAGCGGGAATCGAAAACACGTATGCGCATTGTGAGTCATCCGTACCAGAAAGATTGACGTTCAAACTTGTGTCGCATCTCTCTTTACAGGACTGAATCCCGTTGACGATAAGAAACAGTATGTAGAATAATCCTACCCACACCTTCATTGTGACTAAATGATGATAAAATGAATGTTCATCTCAGAAAAAACTATCGCCGTATTTATAATAAACTTATGTCCTGTTAGATTTCCTTTTTTTAATACCATAATCCAACATTTTTTATTTTGTTAATCCGTGGTGTTATGTTAAGGTTGTTTATGTCCGTCGTCAGGAAAAGGTGTTTCGTAAATCTGAGGTAAAGGACAGTCAGGTCCAAGGTTTTCCATACATTGGTTTACAACTTAAACAGAAAACTAACATTATTATTAACTCCGGTAAGAATCTTTGAATGTGCGTTCCTTTATAGTTAACGAAATCAACTTTTCTGACGAAAATGAAAATGTTTTGCTAATTTTTGTTACATTCAAACTATAACAAAGCAACAACTGATTTATCATTTCTCGATTCTATATTACAAAATTATTTTTTATAGTTGCTCTTACTAATAAAAGATACTGATTTGCAGACAAAAAATATACAATATATTTTGTAATTATGAGACGTATGAGACATCTTTGATTGACGCTCCATAATAAAAGCGCATGAGAGGCGGATATATGCGTCGACGTGAATATTAAAGCGCATGAGAGACTGCAATGCTGACGTGCCTAGAAAAGCGCACGTGATAAGTTACGTACCTTACCTATATAAAAAGCATAGGACACAATGTTGACGTCTCTCTTTACTCCATTACTTACTGACGAAATTCCCGACTGCAGAACGACGGAAAGTTGGCATATAGTGCCGATTATCAGATCTCGACTGTTCCATGACACAATGACTCACTACAAAAACTAAACTAGTTCCCACGTGCACGAATTGTTCTTAACATATTCAAGTTAAATTACTGTTTATTATGAATTTATTTTAGTTCATGAAACTGCTGACTGCTGACTCTTGCAGTTATAGCAATTTTATTTACTTTAGCAGTCTCTGACCAATTCATCTCTGTATATTTTATATTATGGTTTGTTGGTCAAATAAATATATGAAATGAAAGGCCTTGTGAAAAGTAAAAGCAAGCGCAGCTTTTTTATAGCCTATTCGGTATATCTATTATAAAAAAAAAAATTTTATATAATATTTTAAATTCTAAATATGACTGTTCATTAATTTCACTATTTAGTTTAAATGTTCCTGGTCGTACACGAAATAGACATTTATTGCATATTCCTTTTAGCCGTGTCGACTGTACTAAGAGGGGACTTTTTCATAGACTACCTTATACATTTAATAATCTAAATAGCAATCATATCGATATTTTTAATGATAGACTTGGTTATTTTAAGAGGACGATGATGTGTTCACTTCTTGAACAGTCTGCATAACCTGTTTTAATTGAAATTATTTATGGCATGCCAATCTATGTTTTATATATATATATATATATATATTTTATCTGTATTTTATTGTTAACCGTTTTTGATGTTGTATTGTTTTATGTTTCAAACCTGTTAGTGGCGGTATTTATCGCTGTTGGTTTTGATTGAATAAAATAAAATAAAATAAAATAAAAAATGAAAATTCCATAACTATTTGGTACCACTACGGTATTGTATAACGAACTGAAAGTGTTCTTAAAAATTTATGTTGGTTTATTTGTTTGTCTTTTTTACTTAAAAAGCCAGAGCCAGAATTAACAGACCCTAATGTTTGTATTGAAACGTTGACAGGTCAAAACGTAGCAATAGCATTGCGTAAAATGCAATGATGAAAGAAAGTCACGAAACTTAAGATCACGAAAACTAAGACCCCCTAATAAGACCTAAGGTCACGAAAACTAAGACCCCGTAATAAGACCTAAGATCACGAAAACTAAGACCCCGTAATAAGACCTAAGATCACGAAAACTAAGACCCCCTAATAAGACCTAAGATCAAGAAAACTAAGACCCCCTAATAAGACCTAAGATCACGAAAATTAAGACCCCCTAATAAGACCTAAGGTCACGAAAACTAAGACCCCGTAATAAGACCTAAGATCACGAAAACTAAGACCCCCTAATAAGACCTAAGATCAAGAAAACTAAGACCCCCTAATAAGACCTAAGATCACGAAAATTAAGACCTTCTAATAAGACCTAAGATCACGAAAACTAAGACCTTCTAATAAGACCTAAGATCAAGAAAACTAAGACCCCGTAATAAGACCTAAGATCACGAAAACTAAGACCTCCTAATAAGACCTAAGATCAAGAAAACTAAGATCAAGACCTTATATTGCCAATAGCTCCCTTTCACACCTGCCTTTTATTTTGACTCTAAATGTGTGAATATTTTAATAACAATTCGTGTAGGAGGAACGACCTTAGTTTTTGTAGTGGTTCATTTGTGTTATAGGGTCAATCGAGATCTGATGATCGTCACCCTTATTCCGTCGTAACATGTCATAATGCGTTTCGTCTTCTCAAATTTTGTTCTCGTGCGTTTTTCAGGGCACAACAGCATTGCAAGTCTCATGCGCTATATATAATAAGGACGCGCGCGATTTAATGACATTATGTTGAAATGTATGAAATCATATCTTCACAAGAATGTATCATAATTAAACCAAATTTTGTACTTATACATTTCAGGTCATATTTCATCATATTGCAATACAATTATGTGCGTAGCGCATATCACGCATGCGTAAGGGCGCTTACAATTTAAAAAATTGTCAAAAATTATTTTCGATGAAATTAGAGTACGTTTCAGGCAATTTTAAGCGTTGCCATGACGTGTGCGCGTTAAACGGTAGTGCACACTCTTTTTGCAATTTCATCATATTTTTCACTTTTCTGTGATCGCGTCTATAGCATTCGAGGTACCGATAAATTATACGGCTGATTTATAATGAAATCTAGAGGAAAAAAAGTTATGTCTTTATTATTATGTAACAAAGGTGGTTATGATATTACGCGGATCGGCGATCGCGTTGTTTTATTCAAGTGGCTCGACCTTTTTAAAAATCAATTATCTGTATTTAAATCAATGCATATAACCTATAATTCGTCATAGTGACGAATTAAATCTAGTTAAAAATTGTACTTTTGTTGCGTATAAAGTGAACATCGCTAGTCAAAATACATTAAAATATAGAATTAGATATTTTGATTATTTTATAAAATGGTTTGTCACTATCTTTGTATTGCAACATTTGATAGCAGATAAACCATAAATACATGCGCCAACAGTCGATTATATTATTCAGCAACATACTATGTTACCGATAGTTGTTTTTGTAAGACCCACAATCGCAATGAAAACTGAATATTTACAAAATTAAATAATAATGGTCACCTAACCATCAATCAGTAATAACATAATCAAGTGTGTTGGATTTGTCTTTCTTTTATGTTTTTTATAATCTATATATAGTCTTTTCTACCCTATTTAGTTTTCATTCCAAAAGAGTGGTCTACTGGCCTCTCATTTAGCCAACATTCACTTTTTTAACTTAAGAAATTTAGTGTAAAACTTATCCAAGACCATACATCCATAGACCAACATTCTATATTGTCAGACATTGCCTCACTTTCTTCTGTTAATTTCTTTATTTATATCGTCTCTAGTTAATGCTTTCTTGAATAACTTTATTTCGTCCATTAAACCGAAGAACAAATGTCCATAGTTGAACCCTCCTCCAATAAAGACTGGTAAATTTGTTCTTGGAATCGGACCGTTACAACAATCTGAACTGTCTTTTTGTTCTGCGTTTAAATATAATACCATATTACTGCCATTGTACGTCATTGCAACGTGATTCCATTCCAGAAACCCAGACTCATCAACTAAAATCATTCTATGTTCAGAGTTTAGGTTAAATAGCGAAGATTTTATTTTACGTCCAAATAGGCTTATTTCAAATTCACCTCCAGCACGTAAACCATTATTTAAGATATGCTGTCTGTAAGTTCCCGTTCCGCTACACTGTAACCAGAAACATAGTGTAAAATTTGGTCCGAAATCAAAGTTATTAAAATCATCAATTTGAATTACTTGACCACTAAATATAGCTGCATTGCCGACCAATCCACTACAGTATGTTAAGTTTGTACCATTATTTACAATAATAACCCTACCATGACGCCCATTTCCTGATGTATCATCTACGTTGCCTTCAAATGCGTAATGCGCCAACAAATCCTCATCTGGGTATCCGTAATCTGTAGTAATTTCAATACTTTCTGGAATTGTTACGACGCTATCAGTGACAAGATCAGATCTTTCGTTATCAACGGTAGTTTGACTTCCATTTCTGAGGGTTGGGTACCGAAAGCATGTGCTTTCTTTTATTTTCAGCGTCGTTTTCAAGTTGTTTTTTCGTAATGTTACCTGGTCGCTTCTAAATAAATGTACAGTCATTAAACCGATAAACAGGACAGACACTTGATAAATCCTGTACATTATTCTTACGGAACACCAAACAAAAAAACACGACAGTAGGCCTACTAGTCAGTAACTCTAATGGCAGAATGTTTCTAATAATATTATTACGTATACCTAATTATGTATCAGAGTAGGCTATGAACAAATTCAGGAATAATCATTATGTGGGATTGATGAGGTTTGAATTGAAATAAGATATTCAAGATAATCAATATAACTTGTACTGATGTTTTCATCAACTTAATTGAGATCACACAATAATGCTATTTAGTCATGCATGAAAAATAGATTATTAACTTGATTCTGTGAAAAGATGATCTATTTTTGTATTTTAAAAGAATAGTAATATCAATTACAAATACTAATGAAGAGATAATAAGTGTATTGGTTATTTATTTTCCCTGATTCTAAGTTTTTCCTGGTGATACTCAAACGTTTAAGAGAGAGAGACAGAACAAGTCATGTTAAGTAACTTGTGTTGAGCCTTAATTTAGAATTGTACATAAGCCGACATTGTATATAGTACCGGTAACGTGTTAAAATCAAATACTTGTTGTTTATACAGGATTCTACAATCAGGTAAAAGAAAACTACAAACAATTAGGAAGAAAAAAAAGTTGCAACGTTGTAACAACACTAACGCGTTGTGGTCAGTGATAACATCAGATCTATCGTTATTAACGGTAGTTGGAGTTCTTCTGAAGCAGATTGGGTACCGCATTTCCTTTCTTTTATTTTTAGCGTCGTTTTAAAGTTATTTTTTTCGTAATGTTGACTAATGAAACACAGGGGCAAAAAACACGACAGTATAGGCTACGTTTGAGCACATTTAATCCCAAAGCCAGAATGTTCATAATTGTTTATATTATTATGTAGGCCCTAATTATATCGCATCAGAGTAGGTCTATATGAACAAATTGGAAACATAAAGACTAAGGAGTTTTTGTATTGAAATAAAATATCCATTATTTTGATTAAGATTAATTAATATAACCGGTACTGCCGTTTTCCGCAACTTAAGGTCACAGTATTTAGTCATATGACATACATGTCGAGTAACTTGACTTGGCGCAGCATTGTCTGCTTTTGAATAAAAAAAACCCCGTCAGACGTCAATATCAGTTAGAAAAACTTGAATAAGTTTATTGGTTTGTTGGTAATGTTTCTAATGCTTTAGTTGGGGAGCCAGAAATGGTTCACCTGCACCCTCTAGCAAACAGTGTAAACAATGTTTTTTGCTTCCTTATATCAATACAAATCAATTTTTTGCTGTTGGCCGAAAACAAATTAGGATGCTTGGTCAGTAGGCGTACAGGGGCCAAAAGGTCATTATGGTCAAAGTTAGGACTATGCTTAACTTGGTAACTACTGGGTGTATTGGAATATTTTTTGTGCAAACTACTCAGAACACCTTTTTTGTCCACTGGTCAAGAAATTTGCCATATGAATATCTCAAATTAGTCGCAAAGTATGTTTGTTCTAATGTAATAAAAATCATAAAACTGTCAATAAACCCCTAATTTTGACCTTTGACATATAGCCGGCACAATTTGGCCTGGAGCACACTTTTCATATCTCAGAAATTGTTGGGCGGATATGGTCATAGTTGGTGTCGTAATACTCAGAAGATACATATTTCTATTCACTTTAATGGACAAATTTTGCCAAAAATGACCGTGAAACATAGAAAAAACCACTGGTCATACAATTAGCTATTTTAATTTGATTAGAAACTACATTTCAGCGATCTACAATAGAAGTCACAAAAGGTACGTCTCGTATGCACCGCTTAGACCTCAGACAACAATCCTACTGAATTTAAATCCCTCTCTACGTAATAGGCTTTTATAAAGAATCACTAAAAAAAACTAAATACCTACAAACCCTATGCCTTTCAAATATGTGGGGTTTTCTACTAATTATTTAGTTCCTTTAACCGATCGAAGTGGTAGGTAGATTCAATTATGATTAAATTGTTTTGAACAGTCGAATAAATACTATGGGGTATTTATTTTTATTTATTCCACATTTATTTAGTCATCAATTACAGTACATCATAATTACAGTGCAACTGAGAACAGGGATCCTGCATAAAAAAGCTATAGCTTCGTTTTTTTGTAGGACCCTTTTACGTAAGAACAAGTATATAGAACTTAAATAAACAAAGGTGTTGTTAATCAGCATATAGTGATAAAAAGTATTTTTTAACCTGTTTTTTTTATACATTCATTTTGTTTCTTTAAGATAACCGGTTTATTACCACCATTACAAGTGAATTCTTTCCACAATTTTGGTCCATATATGTGTATAAACTGTTGACTGCAAGTTAGTCTTGTGAAGGGAATTTCGAATTCAGTTTCTGTTCTGATGTTATGAGTAGGCCTAATACTGTCACAGTAATTAAAAATATTTAAAATGTGATGTGGTAATTCATTGAATTTTACGTTTGCCATAAATCCTATGACGTTTACTTTGTAAATATCATAAACGTATTTTTAGTTTCTTAAACAGTGGCTCTGAGGCTTGTCTGGATTTAGAGAAGGTAATGCATTTTACAGCTCTCTTTTGGAGTTTTAGTATTACTTCTAACGTGCTCTTGTATGTATTTCCCCATATTAAGTTACCATACTGAAGGTGAGGTAATACTAAGGTGTTATAAAGACTAATACGGACTTTATGAGGAAAGAATTCTCTTACTTTTAAAAGTATACCAATTGCCCTAGACATTTTTTTCCTAATAAGCTGTATGTGATGTTTCCAGTTAAGATTTTCGTTTAACATTACACCTAGAAATGTCACATTTTCTTTTCTATGTAATAACACATTATTCATTTTTATTTTAAACTGGTTTTTGTCAAAGTTCTTTTGGCTAGTTCTAAAAACAACGTAATTAGTTTTGCTGACATTCAGTAACAGCTTATTTGCTTTAAGCCATACGTTTATTTTTTCTAGTTCAATATTCATAGTATGGTTTAACATTGTAGGGTCATCTCCCCTTGTTATACAAGTTGTGTCGTCAGCAAAACTAATTATATCTATTTTACTACTTGCTCGACTTATATCATTGATGTAAATTAAAAACAAAAGTGGTCCTAAAACAGAACCCTGTGGCACCCCTATATTGGTGTCTTTTAAACATGATGATCTACCGTTGGCATAAACATATTGTTTGCGGCCACTTAAATAGTTTCTAAACCACATTAAAACGATGCCTCTTATACCATAATGCGCCAATTTGCTCAACAGAATACTGTGATCGATAATGTCAAACGCTTTTGACAAATCCATAAAGGTAGTAAGTGCATATTCCTTTTTTTCAAATGCATTTAATATTTTATGGACCAAGTCGATCATAGCATGAGAAGTTGAGTGTTTGTTTCTAAATCCATATTGATTGTTGCTTAACATTTTACATTTTGTAAGATAATTGTATAATTGATTATGGATAATCTTTTCAAAAACTTTCGAAAAAATGGGCAACAGCGATATGGGACGATAGTTTGAGGCCAAATGGCGGTCCCCTTTTTTATGTATGGGAACTACTTTGGAAATTTTCAACTTCCCTGGTATTAGTCCAGTTTGAAGTGATAAATTAAAAATATATGTCAGCGGCTTTAAAATATTGTATTTTACTTCCTTTACAACTTTAGCTGAAATGTCATCAAATCCGGAGGCTTTGTTTGAATCGAGAGATTCAATAACTTTTAGTACCTCCTCCTCATCAACATAGCAAAAAAACATTGAGTTGCGTTGTTTGTTTGTGAGGTATTCAGAATATTTTGTCGTAGTACACTCAATATTGTCTCGAACCTTACAACCTACATTAATAAAATAATCATTAATATGATTTACAACATTTTCGCAACCATGTATAGTTTCATTGCTATGTGTAAAAGAAGATGGAACTTTAGTTTTTCCTTTATTCGGATCAATTACATCATTTATAACATTCCATGTTTTTTTAATATTACCATTTGTTCGATTGAAAAGAGAACTCCCGTTATTAACTGATGTTACATAGTTGGTTATTTCTTTATCAACTTGTGTTCCAGCGCTGTGATCATCAGTGTGAAGAGAACTCCCGTTATTAACTGATGTTACATAGTTGGTTATTTCTTCATTAACTTGTGTTCCAGCGCTATGATCATCAGTGTGAAGAGAACTCCCGTTATTAACTGATGTTACATAGTTGGTTATTTCTTCATCAACTTGTGTTCCAGCGCTGTGATCATCAGTGTGAAGAGAACTCCCGTTATTAACTGATGTTACATAGTTGGTTATTTCTTCATCAACTTGTGTTCCAGCGCTGTGATCATGAGTGTGAAGAGAGTTCCCGTTATTAACTGATGTTACATAGTTGGTTATTAATTCTTCATCAACTTTGTGTTCCAGCGCTGTGATCATCAGGTGAAGAGAGTTCCCGTTATTAACTGATGTTACATAGTTGGTTATTTCATCAACTTGTGTTTCAGCGCTGTGATCATCAGTGCGAAGAGAACTCCCGTTATTAACTGATGTTACATAGTTGGTTATTTGTTTATCAACTTGTGTTCCAGCGCTGTGATCATCAGTGCGAAGAGAACTCCCGTTATTAACTGATGTTACATAGTTGGTTATTTGTTTATCAACTTGTGTTCCAGCGCTGTGATCATCAGTGCGAAGAGAACTCCCGTTATTAACTGATGTTACATAGTTGGTTATTTGTTTATCAACTTGTGTTCCAGCGCTGTGATCATCAGTGCGAAGAGAA